>NW_027422703.1:107277-252437 GCF_048934315.1 Petromyzon marinus | reverse complement strand
GGACCCGCCCGGGACCGCTCTGGACCGCCCCGGACCGCCCCGGACCGCCCGGGACCGCCCAGGACCGCCCGGGACCGCCCGAGACCGCCCGGGACCGCCCGGGACCGCCCGGGACCGGCCCGGACCGCCCGTGACCAACCCGGGACCGCCACGGACCGCCCGGGGCCGTCCGGGACCGCCCCGGACCGCCCGGGACCGCCCAGGACCGCCCCAGACCGCCCGGGACCGCCCAGGACCGCCCGGGACCACCCGGGACCGCCCGGGACCGCCCGGGACCGCCCGGGACCGCCCGGGACCGCCCGGGACCGCCCGGGACTGCCCCGGACCGCCCGGGACCGCCTCGGACCGCCCGGGACCGCCCCGGACCGCCCGCGACCGCCCGGGACCGCCCGGGACCGCCCGGGACCGCCCGGGACCGCCCGGGACCGCCTGGGACGGCCCGGGACCGCCCCGGACCGCCCAGGACCGCCCAGGACCGCCCAGACCGCCCGGGACCGCCCCGGACCGCCCGGGACCGCCCAGCACCACCCCAGACCGCCCCGGACCGCCCGGGACCGCCCGGGACCGCTCTGGACCGCCCCGGACCGCCCCGGACCGCCCGGGACCGCCCAGGACCGCCCGGGACCGCCCGAGACCGCCCGGGACCGCCCGGGACCGCCCGGGACCGGCCCGGACCGCCCGTGACCACCCCGGACCGCCCGGGACCGCCCCGGACCGCCCGGGACCGCCACGGACCGCCCGGGGCCGTCCGGGACCGCCCCGGACCGCCCCGGACCGCCCGGGACCGCCCGGGACCGCCCGGGACCGCCCGGGACCGCCCGGGACCGCCCGGGACCGCCTGGGACGGCCGGGACCGCCCCGGACCGCCCGGGACCGCCCAGGACCGCCCCAGATTGCCCGGGACCGCCCAGGACCGCCCGGGACCACCCGGGACCGCCCGGGACCGCCCGGGACCGCCCGGGACCGCCCGGGACCGCCCGGGACCGCCCGGGACTGCCCCGGACCGCCTGGGACCGCCTCGGACCGCCCGGGACCGCCCCCTGGACCGCCCGCGACCGCCCGGGACCGCCCGGGACCGCCCGGGACCGCCCGGGACCGCCCGGGACCGCCTGGGACGGCCCGGGACCGCCCCGGACCGCCCAGGACCGCCAGGACCGCCCCAGACCGCCCGGGACCGCCCCGGACCGCCCGGGACCGCCCAGCACCACCCCAGACCGCCCGGGACCGCCCAGACCGCCCGGGACCACCCGGGACCGCCCGGGACCGCCCGGGACCGCCCGGGACTGACCGGGACCGCCCAGGACCGCCCGCGACCGCCCGGGACCGCCCCGGACCGCCCGGGACCGCCCGGGACCGCCGGGACCGCCCGGGACCGCCCTGGACCGCCCGGGACCACCCTGGAACGCCCGGACCGCCCGGGACCGCCCGGGACCGCCCGAGACCGCCCGGGACCGTCCGGGACCGTCCGGACCGTCTGGGACCGCCCGGGACCGCCCAGGACCGCCCGGGACCACCCGGGACCGTCCGGGACCGCCCAGGACCGCCCCGGACCGCCCCGGACCGCCCGGGACCGCCCAGGACCGCCCGGGACCACCCGGGACCGTCCGGGACCGCCCAGGACCGCCCGGGACCGGCCCGGACCGCCCGTGACCGCCCCGGACCGCCCGGGACCGCCCCGGACCGCCCGGGACCGCCCCGGACCGCCCGGGGCCGTCCGGGACCGCCCCGGACCGCCCCGGACCGCCCGCCCGGGACCGCCCGGGACCGCCCGGGACCGCCCGGGACCGCCCGGGACGGCCCGGGACCGCCCCGGACCGCCCGGGACCACCCAGCACCACCCCAGACCGCCCGGGACCGCCCAGGACCGCCTGGGACCACCCGGGACCGCCCGGGACCGCCCGGGACCGCCCGGGACCGCCCGGGACCGCCCGGGACCGCCCGGGACCGCCTCGGACCGCCCGGGACCGCCCAGGACCGCCCGGGACCGCCCGGGACCGCCCGGGACCGACCGGGACCGCCCGGGACCGCATCGGACCGCCTGGGACCGCCCGGGACCGCCCGGGACCGCCCGGGACCGCCCTGGACCGCCAGGGACTGCCCGGGACCGCCCGAGACCGCCCGGGACCGCCCGGGACCGTCCGCACCGTCTGGGAATGCCCGGGACCACACGGGACCGCCTGGGACCGCCCCGGACCGCCCGGGACCGCTCCGGACCGCCCGGGACCACCACGGACCGCCCGGGACCGCCCCGGACCGCCCGGGACCGCCCCGGACCGCCCGGGACCGCCCGAGACTGCCCGGGACCGCCCCGGACCGCCCGCGACCGCCCCGGACCGCCCGGGACCGCATCGGACCGCCCGGGACCGCCCGGGACCGCCCGGGACCACATCGGACCGCCCGGGACCGCCCGGGACCGCCCGGGACCGCCCGGGACCGCCCTGGACCGCCAGGGACCGCCCTGGAACGCCCGGTACCGCCCGGGACCGCCCGGGACCGCCCGAGACCGCCCGGGACCGCCCGGGACCGTCCGGACCGTCTGGGACCGCCCGGGACCACACGGGACCGCCTGGGACCGCCCCGGACCGCCCGGGACCGCTCCGGACCGCCCAGGACCACCCCGGACCGCCCGGGACCGCCCCGGACCGCCCGGGACCGCCCCGGACCGCCCGGGACCGCCCCAGACTGCCCGGGACCGCCCCGGACCGCCCGCGACCGCTCCGGACCGCCCGGGACCGCCCGGGACCGCCCGGGACCGCCCCGGACCGCCCGGGACCGCCCGGTACCGCCCCAGACCGCCCCGGACCGCCCGGGACCGCCCAGGACCGCCCGGGACCACCCGGGACCGCCCGGGACCGCCCGGGACCGCCCGGGACCACCCGGGACCGCGCGGGACCGCCCCGGACCGCCCGGGACCGCCCGGGACCGCCCGCGACCGCCCAGGACCGCCCGGGACCGCCCGGGATCGCCTGGGACCGCCCGGGACCGCCCGGGACCGCCCCGGACCGCCCGGGACCGCCCCGGACCGCCTGGGACCACCCCGGACCTCCCGGGACCGCCCGGTACCGCCCGGGACCGCCCGGGACTGCCCGGGACCGCCCGGGACTGCCCCGGACCGCCCGGAACCGCCCCGGACCGCCCGGGACCGCCCCGGACCTCCCGGGACCGCCCGGGACCGCCCGGGACCGCCCGGGACCGCCCGAGACGCCCGGGACCGCCCGGGACCGCCCGGGACCGCCCAGGACCGCCCTGGACCGCCCGGGACCGCCCGGGACCGCCCTGGACCGCCCCGGACCGCCCCGGACCGCCCGGGACCGCCTAGGACCGCCCGGGACCGCCCGGGACAGCCCGGGACCGCCCGGGACCGCCCGGGACCGGCCCGGACTGCCCGTGACCGCCTCGGACCGCCCGGGACCGCCCCGGACCGCCCGGGACCGCCCAGCACCACCCCAGACCGCCCGGGACCGCCCAGGACCGCCCGGGACCACTCGGGACCGCCCGGGACCGCCCGGGACTGACCGGGACCGCCCGGGACCGCCCGCGACCGCCCGGGACCACCCCGGACCGCCCGGGACCGCCCGGGACCGCCCGGGACCGCCCGGGACCGCCCTGGACCGCCCGGGACCACCCTGGAACGCCCGGGACCGCCCGGGACCGCCCGGGACCGCCCGAGACCGCCCGGGACCGTCCGGGACCGTCCGGACCGTCTGGGACCGCCCGGGACCACACGGGACCGCCCGGGACCACCCCGGACCGCTCGGGACCGCTCCGGACCGCCCGGGACCACCCCGGACCGCCCGGGACCGCCCCGGACCGCCCGGGACCGCCCCGGACCGCCCGGGACCGCCCCAGACTGCCCGGGACCGCCCCGGACCGCCCGCGATGGCCCCGGACCGCCCGGGACCGCCCGGGACCGCCCGGGACCGCCCGGGACCGCCCGGGACCACCCGGGACCGCCCGGGACCGCGCGGGACCGCCCCGGACCGCCCGGGACCGCCCGGGACCGCCCGCAACCGCCCAGGACCGCCCGGGACCGCCCGGGATAGCCTGGAACCGCCCGGGACCGCCCGGGACTGCCCCGGACCGCCCGGGACCGCCCCGGACCGCCCGGGACCGCCCCGGACCTCCCGGGACCGCCCGGGACCGCCCGGGACCGCCCGGGACCGCCCGGGACCGCCCGGGACCGCCCCGGACCGCCCGGGACCGCCCCGGACCGCCCGAGACCGCCCCGGACCTCCCGGGACCACCCGGGACCGCCCGGGACCGCCCGGGACCGCCCGGGACGCCCGGGACCGCCCGGGACCGCCCGAGACCGCCCAGGACCGCCCCGGACTGCCCGGGACCGCCCGGGACCGCTCTGGACCGCCCCGGACCACCCCGGACCGCCCGGGACCGCCCAGGACCGCCCGGGACCGCCGGGGACCGCCCGGGACCGCCCGGGACCGCCCGGGACCGGCCCAGACCGCCCGTGACCGCCCCGGACTGCCCGGGACCGCCCCGGACCGCCCGGGGCCGTCCGGGAACGCCCCAGACCGCCCCGGACCGCCCGGGACCGCCCGGGACCGCCCGGGACCGCCCGGGACCACCTGGGACCGCCCTGGAACGCCCGGGACCGCCCGGGACCGCCCGGGACCGCCCGAGACCGCCCGGGACCGGCCGCGAATGTCCGGACCCTCTGGGACCGCACAGGACCACACGGGACCGCCCGGGATCGCCCCGGACCGCCCGGGACCGCCCCGGACCGCCCGGGACCACCCCGGACCGCCCGGGACCGCCCCGGACCGCCCGGGACCGCTCCGGACCACCCGGGACCGCCCCAGACTGCCCGGGACCGCCCTGGACCGCCCGGGACCGCCCCGGACCGCCCGGGACCGCCCGGGACCACCCGGGACCGCCCCGGCCCGCCCGGGACCGCCCGGGACTGCCCGGGACCGCCCGGGACGCCCGGGACCGCACGGGACCGCCCGGGACCGCCCAGGACCGCCCCGGACCGCCCGGGACCGCCCGGGACCGCTCTGGACCGCCCCGGACCGCCCCGGACCGCCCGGGACCGCCCAGGACCGCCCGGGACCGCCCGAGACCGCCCGGGACCGCCCGGGACCGCCCGGGACCGGCCCGGACCGCCCGTGACCAACCCGGGACCGCCACGGACCGCCCGGGGCCGTCCGGGACCGCCCCGGACCGCCCGGGACCGCCCAGGACCGCCCCAGACCGCCCGGGACCGCCCAGGACCGCCCGGGACCACCCGGGACCGCCCGGGACCGCCCGGGACCGCCCGGGACCGCCCGGGACCGCCCGGGACCGCCCGGGACTGCCCCGGACCGCCCGGGACCGCCTCGGACCGCCCGGGACCGCCCCGGACCGCCCGCGACCGCCCGGGACCGCCCGGGACCGCCCGGGACCGCCCGGGACCGCCCGGGACCGCCTGGGACGGCCCGGGACCGCCCCGGACCGCCCAGGACCGCCCAGGACCGCCCCAGACCGCCCGGGACCGCCCCGGACCGCCCGGGACCGCCCAGCACCACCCCAGACCGCCCCGGACCGCCCGGGACCGCCCGGGACCGCTCTGGACCGCCCCGGACCGCCCCGGACCGCCCGGGACCGCCCAGGACCGCCCGGGACCGCCCGAGACCGCCCGGGACCGCCCGGGACCGCCCGGGACCGGCCCGGACCGCCCGTGACCACCCCGGACCGCCCGGGACCGCCCCGGACCGCCCGGGACCGCCACGGACCGCCCGGGGCCGTCCGGGACCGCCCCGGACCGCCCCGGACCGCCCGGGACCGCCCGGGACCGCCCGGGACCGCCCGGGACCGCCCGGGACCGCCCGGGACCGCCTGGGACGGCCCGGGACCGCCCCGGACCGCCCGGGACCGCCCAGGACCGCCCCAGATTGCCCGGGACCGCCCAGGACCGCCCGGGACCACCCGGGACCGCCCGGGACCGCCCGGGACCGCCCGGGACCGCCCGGGACCGCCCGGGACCGCCCGGGACTGCCCCGGACCGCCTGGGACCGCCTCGGACCGCCCGGGACCGCCCTGGACCGCCCGCGACCGCCCGGGACCGCCCGGGACCGCCCGGGACCGCCCGGGACCGCCCGGGACCGCCTGGGACGGCCCGGGACCGCCCCGGACCGCCCAGGACCGCCCAGGACCGCCCCAGACCGCCCGGGACCGCCCCGGACCGCCCGGGACCGCCCAGCACCACCCCAGACCGCCCGGGACCGCCCAGGACCGCCCGGGACCACCCGGGACCGCCCGGGACCGCCCGGGACCGCCCGGGACTGACCGGGACCGCCCAGGACCGCCCGCGACCGCCCGGGACCGCCCCGGACCGCCCGGGACCGCCCGGGACCGCCCGGGACCGCCCGGGACCGCCCTGGACCGCCCGGGACCACCCTGGAACGCCCGGGACCGCCCGGGACCGCCCGGGACCGCCCGAGACCGCCCGGGACCGTCCGGGACCGTCCGGACCGTCTGGGACCGCCCGGGACCACACGGGACCGCCCGGGACCACCCCGGACCGCTCGGGACCGCTCCGGACCGCCCGGGACCACCCCGGACCGCCCGGGACCGCCCCGGACCGCCCGGGACCGCCCCGGACCGCCCGGGACCGCCCCAGACTGCCCGGGACCGCCCCGGACCGCCCGCGACGGCCCCGGACCGCCCGGGACCGCCCGGGACCGCCCGGGACCGCCCGGGACCGCCCGGGACCGGCCGCGACCGTCCGGACCCTCTGGGACCGCACAGGACCACACGGGACCGCCCGGGATCGCCCCGGACCGCCCGGGACCGCCCCGGACCGCCCGGGACCACCCCGGACCGCCCGGGACCGCCCCGGACCGCCCGGGACCGCCCCGGACCACCCGGGACCGCCCAGGACCGCCCGTGACCACCCCGGACCGCCCGGGACCGCCCCGGACCGCCCGGGACCGCCCCGGACCGCCCGGGGCCGTCCGGGACCGCCCCGGACCGCCCCGGACCGCCCGGGACCGCCCGGGACCGCCCGGGACCGCCCAGGACCGCCCGGGACCGCCTGGGACGGCCCGGGACCGCCCCGGACCGCCCGGGACCGCCCAGGACCGCCCCAGACCGCCCGGGACCGCCCAGGACCGCCCGGGACCACCCGGGACCGCCCGGGACCGCCCGGGACCGCCCGGGACCGCCCGGGACGCCCGGGACCGCACGGGACCGCCCGGGACCACCCGGGACTGCCCGGGACCGCCCGGGACGCCCGGGACCGCACGGGACCACCCGGGACCGCCCAGGACCGCCCCGGACCGCCCGGGACCGCCCGGGACCGCTCTGGACCGCCCCGGACCGCCCCGGACCGCCCGGGACCGCCCAGGACCGCCCGGGACCGCCCGAGACCGCCCGGGACCGCCCGGGACCGCCCGGGACCGGCCCGGACCGCCCGTGACCACCCCGGACCGCCCGGGACCGCCCCGGACCGCCCGGGACCGCCACGGACCGCCCGGGGCCGTCCGGGACCGCCCCGGACCGCCCCGGACCGCCCGGGACCGCCCGGGACCGCCCGGGACCGCCCGGGACCGCCCGGGACCGCCCGGGACCGCCTGGGACGGCCCGGGACCGCCCCGGACCGCCCGGGACCGCCCAGGACCGCCCCAGACCGCCCGGGACCGCCCAGGACCGCCCGGGACCACCCGGGACCGCCCGGGACTGCCCGGGACCGCCCGGGACCGCCCGGGACCGCCCAGGACCGCCCGGGACTGCCCCGGACCGCCCGGGACCGCCTCGGACCGCCCGGGACCGCCCCGGACCGCCCGCGACCGCCCGGGACCGCCCGGGACCGCCCGGGACCGCCCGGGACCGCCCGGGACCGCCCGGGACTGCCCCGGACCGCCCGGGACCGCCTGGGACGGCCCGGGACCGCCCCGGACCGCCCAGGACCGCCCAGGACCGCCCCAGACCGCCCGGGACCGCCCCGGACCGCCCGGGACCGCCCAGCACCACCCCAGACCGCCCGGGACCGCCCAGGACCGCCCGGGACCACCCGGGACCGCCTGGGACCGCCCGGGACTGACCGGGACCGCCCGGGACCGCCCGCGACCGCCCGGGACCGCCCCGGACCGCCCGGGACCGCCCGGGACCGCCCGGGACCGCCCGGGACCGCCCTGGACCGCCCGGGACCACCCTGGAACGCCCGGGACCGCCCGGGACCGCCCGGGACCGCCCGAGACCGCCCGGGACCGTCCGGGACCGTCCGGACCGTCTGGGACCGCCCGGGACCACACGGGACCGCCCGGGACCACCCCGGACCGCTCGGGACCGCTCCGGACCGCCCGGGACCACCCCGGACCGCCCGGGACCGCCCCGGACCGCCCGGGACCGCCCCGGACCGCCCGGGACCGCCCGGGACTGCCCCGGACCGCCCGGGACCGCCTCGGACCGCCCGGGACCGCCCCGGACCGCCCGCGACCGCCCGGGACCGCCCGGGACCGCCCGGGACCGCCCGGGACCGCCCGGGACCGCCCGGGACTGCCCCGGACCGCCCGGGACCGCCTGGGACGGCCCGGGACCGCCCCGGACCGCCCAGGACCGCCCAGGACCGCCCCAGACCGCCCGGGACCGCCCCGGACCGCCCGGGACCGCCCAGCACCACCCCAGACCGCCCGGGACCGCCCAGGACCGCCCGGGACCACCCGGGACCGCCTGGGACCGCCCGGGACTGACCGGGACCGCCCGGGACCGCCCGCGACCGCCCGGGACCGCCCCGGACCGCCCGGGACCGCCCGGGACCGCCCGGGACCGCCCGGGACCGCCCTGGACCGCCCGGGACCACCCTGGAACGCCCGGGACCGCCCGGGACCGCCCGGGACCGCCCGAGACCGCCCGGGACCGTCCGGGACCGTCCGGACCGTCTGGGACCGCCCGGGACCACACGGGACCGCCCGGGACCACCCCGGACCGCTCGGGACCGCTCCGGACCGCCCGGGACCACCCCGGACCGCCCGGGACCGCCCCGGACCGCCCGGGACCGCCCCGGACCGCCCGGGACCGCCCCAGACTGCCCGGGACCGCCCCGGACCGCCCGCGACGGCCCCGGACCGCCCGGGACCGCCCGGGACCGCCCGGGACCGCCCGGGACCGCCCGGGACCGGCCGCGACCGTCCGGACCCTCTGGGACCGCACAGGACCACACGGGACCGCCCGGGATCGCCCCGGACCGCCCGGGACCGCCCCGGACCGCCCGGGACCACCCCGGACCGCCCGGGACCGCCCCGGACCGCCCGGGACCGCCCCGGACCACCCGGGACCGCCCCAGACTGCCCGGGACCGCCCCGGACCGCCCGGGACCGCCCCGGACCGCCCGGGACCGCCCGGGACCACCCGGGACTGCCCCGGCCACCCGGGACCGCCCGGGACTGCCCGGGACCGCCCAGGACCGCCCCAGTCCGCCCGGGACCGCCCGGGACCGCTCTGGACCGCCCCGGACCGCCCCGGACCGCCCGGGACCGCCCAGGACCGCCCGGGACCGCCCGAGACCGCCCGGGACCGCCCGGGACCGCCCGGGACCGGCCCGGACCGCCCGTGACCACCCCGGACCGCCCGGGACCGCCCCGGACCGCCCGGGACCGCCCCGGACCGCCCGGGGCCGTCCGGGACTGCCCCGGACCGCCCCGGACCGCCCGGGACCGCCCGGGACCGCCCGGGACCGCCCGGGACCGCCTGGGACGGCCCGGGACCGCCCCGGACCGCCCGGGACCGCCCAGGACCGCCCCAGACCGCCCGGGACCGCCCAGGACCGCCCGGGACCACCCGGGACCGCCCGGGACCGCCCGGGACCGCCCGGGACCGCCCGGGACCGCCCGGGACTGCCCCGGACCGCCCGGGACCGCCTCGGACCGCCCGGGACCGCCCCGGACCGCCCAGGACCGCCCGGGACCGCCCGGGACCGCCTGGGACGGCCCGGGACCGCCCCGGACCGCCCGGGACCGCCCAGGACCGCCCCAGACCGCCCGGGACCGCCCCGGACCGCCCGGGACCGCCCAGCACCACCCCAGACCGCCCGGGACCGCCCAGGACCGCCCGGGACCACCCGGGACCGCCCGGGACCGCCCGGGACTGACCGGGACCGCTCGGGACCGCCCGCGACCGCCCGGAACCGCCCTGGACCGCCCGGGACCGCCCGGGACCGCCCGGGACCGCCCGGGACCGCCCTGGACCGCCCGGGACCACCCTGGAACGCCCGGGACCGCCCGGGACCGCCCGGGACCGCCCGAGACCGCCCGGGACCGTCCGGAACCGTCCGGACCGTCTGGGACCGCCCGGGACCACACGGGACCGCCAGGGACCACCCCGGACCGCTCGGGACCGCTCCGGACCGCCCGGGACCACCCCGGACCGCCCGGGACCGCCCCAGACTGCCCCGGACCGCCCCGGACCGCCCGCGACGGCCCCGGACCGCCCGGGACCGCCCGGGACCGCCCGGGACCGCCCGGGACCGCCCGGGACCACCCGGGACCGCCCGGGACCGCGCGGGACCGCCCCGGACTGCCCGGGACCGCCCGGGACCGCCCGCAACCGCCCAGGACCGCCCGGGACCGCCCGGGATAGCCTGGAACCGCCCGGGACCGCCCGGGACCGCCCCGGACCGCCCGGGACCGCCCCGGACCGCCCGGGACCGCCCCGGACCTCCCGGGACCGCCCGGGACCGCCCGGGACCGCCCGGGACCGCCCGGGACCGCCCCAGACCGCCCGGGACCGCCCAGGACCGCCCGGGACCGCCCGAGACCGCCCGGGACCGGCCGCGACCGTCCGGACCCTCTGGGACCGCACAGGACCACACGGGACCGCCCGGGATCGCCCCGGACCGCCCGGGACCGCCCCGGACCGCCCGGGACTACCCCGGACCGCCCGGGACCGCCCCGGACCGCCCGGGACCACCCCGGACCACCCGGGACCGCCCCAGACTGCCCGGGACCGCCCCGGACTGCCCGGGACCGCCCCGGACCGCCCGGGACCGCCCGGGACCGCCCGGGACCACCCGGGACCGCCCCGGACGGCCGGGACCGCACAGGACCGCCCGGGACCGCCCAGGACCGCCCCGGACCGCCCGGGACCGCCCGGGACCGCTCTGGACCGCCCCGGACCGCCCCGGACCGCCCGTGACCACCCCGGACCGCCCGGGACCGCCCCGGACCGCCCGGGACCGCCCCGGACCGCCTGGGGCCGTCCGGGACCGCCCCAGACCGCCCCGGACCGCCCGGGACCGCCCGGGACCGCCCGGGACCGCCCGGGACTGCCCGGGACCGCCCGGGACCGCCTAGGACGGCCTGGGACCGCCCCGGACCGCCCGGGACCGCCCAGGACCGCCCCAGACCGCCCGGGACCACCCAGGACCGCCCGGGACCACCCGGGACCGCCCGGGACCGCCCGGGACCGCCCGGGACCGCCCGGGACCGCCCGGGACCGCCCGGGACTGCCCCGGACCGCCCGGGACCGCCTCGGACCGCCCGGGACCGCCCCAGACCGCCCGGGACCGCCCGGGACCGCCCGGGACCGCCCGGGACCGCCCGGGACCGCCCGGGACCGCCTGGGACGGCCCGGGACCGCCCCGGACCGCCCGGGACCGCCCAGGACCGCCCCAGACCGCCCGGGACCGCCCAGGACCGCCCGGGACCACCCGGGACCGCCCAGGACCGCCCCAGACCGCCCGGGACCGCCCGGGACCGCCCGGGACCGCCCGGGACTGCCCCGGACCGCCCGGGACCGCCCAGGACCGCCCGGGACCGCCCGGGACCGCCCGGGACCGCCCAGGACCGCCTCGGACCACCCGGGACCGCCCGGGACCGCCCGGGACCGCCCGGGACCGCCCTGGACTGCCCGGGACCGCCCTGGAACGCCCGGGACCGCCCGGGACCGCCCAGGACCGCCCGGGACCGCCCGAGACCGCCCGGGACCGCCCGGGACCGTCCGGACCGTCTGGGACCGCCCGAGACCACACGGGACCGCCCGGGACCGCCCCGGACCGCCCGGGACCGCCCCGGACCGCCCGGGACCACCCCGGACCGCCCGGGACCGCCCCGGACCGCCCGGGACCGCCCCGGACCGCCCGGGACCGCCCCAGACTGCCCGGGACCGCCCCGGAGCGCCTGGGACCGCCTTGGACCGCCCGGGACCGCCCGGGACCGCCCGGGACTGCCCCGGACCGCCCGGGACCGCCCGGTACCGCCCCGGACCGCCCTGGACCGCCCGGGACTGCCCAGGACCGCCCGGGACGACGCGGGACCGCCCCGGACCGCCCGGGACCGCCCGGGACCGCCCGGGACCGCCCGGGACCGCGCGGGACCGCCCCGGACCGCCCGGGACCGCCCGGGACCGCCCGCGACCGCCCAGGACCGCCGGGGACCGCCCGGGATCGCCCGGGACCGCCCGGGACTGCCCGGGACCGCCCCGGACCGCCCGGGACTGCCCTGGACCGCCCGGGACCGCCCCGGACCTCCCGGGACCGCCCGGGACCGCCCGGGACCGCCCGGGACCGCCCGGGACCACCCGGGACCGCCCGGGACCACCCGGGATCGCCCGGGACCGCCCGGGACCGCCCAGTACCGCCCCGGACCGCCCGGGACCGCCCGGGACCGCTCCGGACCGCCCCGGACCGCCCCGGACCGCCCGGGACTGCCCGGGACCGCCCGGGACCGCCCGGGACCGCCCGGGACCGCCCGGGACCGCCCGGGACCGGCCCGGACCGCCCGTGACCGCCCCTGACCGCCCGGGACCGCCCCGGACCGCCCGGGACCGCCCCGGACCGCCCGGGACCGCCCAGGACCGCCCCGGACCGCCCCGGACTGCCTGGGACCGCCCGGGTCCGCCCCCGACTGCCCGGGACCGCCCCGGACCGCCCGGGACCGCCCCGGACTGCCCGGGACCACCCGGGACCGCCCGGGACCGCCCCGGACCGTCCGGGACCGCCCGGTACCGCCCCAGACCGCCACGGACCGCCCGGGACCGCCCAGGACCGCCTGGGACCGCCCGGGACCGCCCGGGACCGCCCGGGACCGCCCGGGACCGCCCGGGACCGCGCGGGACCGCCCCGGACCGCCCGGGACCGCCCGGGACTGCCCGCGACCGCCCGGGACCGCCCGGGACCGCCCGGGATCGCCCGGGACCGCCTGGGACCGCCCGGGACCGCCCCGGACCGCCCGGGACCGCCCCGGACCGCCCAGGACCGCCCCGGACCTCCCGGGACCGCCCGGGACCGCCCGGGACCGCCCGGCACCGCCCGGGACCGCCCGGGATCGCCCAGGACCGCCCGGGACCGCCCAGGACCGTCCCGGACCGCCCGGGACCGCCCGGGACCGCCCCGGACCGCCCAGGACCGCCCGGGACCGCCCGGGACCGCCTGGGACCGCCCGGGACCGCCCCGGACCGCCCGGGACCGCCGGGGACCGCCCGGGACCGACCGGGACCGCCCGGGACCGCCCGGGACCGCCCGGGACCGCCCGGGACCGCCCGGGATCGCCCCGGACCGCCCCGGCCCGCCGGGACCGCCCGGGACTGCCCGGGACCGCCCGGGACCGCCCGGGACCGCCCCGGACCGCCCGGGACCGCCCCGGACCACCCGGGACCGCCCAGGACCGCCTCGGACCGCCCGGGACCACCTGGGACCGCCCGGGACCGCCCGGGATTGCCCTGGACCGCCCGGGACTGCCCTGGAACGCCCGGGACCGCCCGGGACCTTTGGACCGCCCGAGACCGCCCGGGACCGCCCGGGACCGTCCGGACCGTCTGGGACCGCCCAGGACCACACGGGACCGCCCGGGACTGCCCCAGACCGCCCGGGACCGCCCCGGACCACCCGGGACCGCCCAGGACCGCCTCGGACCGCCCGGGACCACCTGGGACCGCCCGGGACCGCCCGGGATTGCCCTGGACCGCCCGGGACTGCCCTGGAACGCCCGGGACCGCCCGGGACCGCCCGGGACCGCCCGAGACCGCCCGGGACCGCCCGGGACCGTCCGGACCGTCTGGGACCGCCCAGGACCACACGGGACCGCCCGGGACTGCCCCAGACCGCCCGGGACCGCCCCGGACCGCCCGGGACCACCCCGGACCGCCCGGGACCGCCCCGGACCACCAGGGACCGCCCCGGACCGCCCGGGACCGCCCCAGACTGCCTGGGACCGCCCTGGACCGCCCGGGACCGCCCCGGACCGCCCGGGACCGCCCGGGACCACCCGGGACCGCCCCGCACCGCCCGGGACCGCCCGGGACCGCCCGGGACCGCCCGGGACGCCCGGGACCGCCCGGGACCGCCCGGGACTGCCCAGGACCGCCCCGGACCGCCCGGGACCGCCCGGGACCGCCCAGGACCGCCCGGGACCACCCGGGACCGCCCGGGACCGCCCGGGACCGCCCAGGACCGCCCGGGACCGCCCGGAACCGCCCGGGACTGCCCCGGACCGCCCGGGACCGCCTCGGACCGCCCGGGACCGCCCAGGACCGCCCGGGACCGCCCGGGACCGCCCGGGACCGCCCGGGACCGCCTCGGACCACCCGGGACCGCCCGGGACCGCCCGGGACCGCCCGGGACCGCCCTGGACTGCTCGGGACCGCCCTGGAACGCCCGGGACCGCCCGGGACCGCCCGGGACCGCCCGGGACCGCCCGAGACCGCCCGGGACCGCCCGGGACCGTCCGGACCGTCTGGGACCGCCCGAGACCACACGGGACCGCCCGGGACCGCCCCGGACCGCCCGGGACCGCCCCGGACCGCCCGGGACCACCCCGGACCGCCCGGGACCGCCCCGGACCGCCCGGGACCGCCCCGGACCGCCCGGGACCGCCCCAGACTGCCCGGACCGCCCCGGAGCGCCTGGGACCGCCTTGGACCGCACGGGACCGCCCGGGACCGCCCGGGACTGCCCCGGACCGCCCGGGACCGCCCGGTACCGCCCCGGACCGCCCTGGACCGCCCGGGACTGCCCAGGACCGCCCGGGACCGCGCGGGACCGCCCCGGACCGCCCGGGACCGCCCGGGACCGCCCGGGACCGCCCGGGACCGCGCGGGACCGCCCCGGACCGCCCGGGACCGCCCGGGACCGCCTGCGACCGCCCAGGACCGCCTGGGACCGCCCGGGATCGCCCGGGACCGCCCGGGACTGCCCGGGACCGCCCCGGACCGCCCGGGACTGCCCTGGACCGCCCGGGACCGCCCCGGACCTCCCGGGACCGCCCGGGACCGCCCGGGACCGACGGGACCACCCGGGACCGCCCGGGACCACCCGGGATCGCCCGGGACCGCCCGGGACCGCCCAGTACCGCCCCGGACCGCCCGGGACCGCCCGGGACCGCTCCGGACCGCCCCGGACCGCCCCGGACCGCCCGGGACTGCCCGGGACCGCCCGGGACCGCCCGGGACCGCCCGGGACCGCCCGGGACCGCCCGGGACCGGCCCGGACCGCCCGTCACCGCCCCTGACCGCCCGGGACCGCCCCGGACCGCCCGGGACCGCCCCGGACCGCCCGGGACCGCCCGGGACCGCCCGGGACCGCCCGGGACCGCCCGGGACCGCGCGGGACCACCCCGGACCGCCCGGGACCGCCCGGGACCGCCCGCGACCGCCCGGGACCGCCCGGGACCGCCCGGGATCGCCCGGGACCGCCCGGGACCGCCCGGGACCGCCCCGGACCGCCCGGGACCGCCCCGGACCGCCCAGGACCGCCCCGGACCTCCCGGGACCGCCCGGGACCGCCCGGGACCGCCCGGCACCGCCCGGGACCGCCCGGGATCGCCCAGGACCGCCCGGGACCGCCCAGGACCGTCCCGGACCGCCCGGGACCGCCCGGGACCGCCCCGGACCGCCCAGGACCGCCCGGGACCGCCCGGGACCGCCTGGGACCGCCCGGGACCGCCCCGGACCGCCCGGGACCGCCCGGGACCGCCCGGGACCGACCGGGACCGCCCGGGACCGCCCGGGACCGCCCGGGACCGCCCGGGACCGCCCGGGATCGCCCCGGACTGCCCCGGACCGCCGGGACCGCCCCGGACCGCCCGGGACCGCCCGGGACCGCCCGGGACCGACCGGGACCGCCCGGGACCGCCGGGACCGCCCGGGACCGCCCCGACCGCCCGGGACCGCCCCGGACCACCCGGGACCGCCCAGGACCGCCTCGGACCGCCCGGGACCACCTGGGACCGCCCGGGACCGCCCGGGATTGCCCTGGACCGCCCGGGACTGCCCTGGAACGCCCGGGACCGCCCGGGACCGCCCGGGACCGCCCGAGACCGCCCGGGACCGCCCGGGACCGTCCGGACCGTCTGGGACCGCCCAGGACCACACGGGACCGCCCGGGACTGCCCCAGACCACCCGGGACCGCCCCGGACCGCCCGGGACCACCCCGGACCGGCCGGGACCGCCCCGGACCGCCAGGGACCGCCCCGGGCCGCCCGGACCGCCCAGGACCGCCCGGGACCGCCCGGGACCGCCCGGGACCGCCCGGGACCGCCCAGGACCGGCCCGGACCGCCCGTGCCCGCCCCGGACCGCCCGGGACCGCCCCGGACCGCCCGGGACCGCCCCGGACCGCCCGGGGCCGTCCGGGACCACCCTGGACCGCCCAGACCGCCCGGGACTGCCCCGGACCGCCCGGGACCGCCTCGGTCTGCCCGTGCCCGCCCCGGACCGCCCGGCACCGCCCGGGACCGCCCGGGATCGCCCAGGACCGCCCGGGACCGCCCAGGACCGTCCCGGACCGCCCGGGACCGCCCGGGACCGCCCCGGACCGCCCAGGACCGCCCGGGACCGCCCGGGACCGCCTGGGACCGCCCGGGACCGCCCCGGACCGCCCGGGACCGCCCGGGACCGCCCGGGACCGACCGGGACCGCCCGGGACCGCCCGGAACCGCCCGGGACCGCCCGGGACCGCCCGGGATCGCCCCGGACTGCCCCGGACCGCCGGGACCGCCCGGGACTGCCCGGGACCGCCCGGGACCGCCCGGGACCGCCCCGGACCGCCCGGGACCGCCCCGGACCACCCGGGACCGCCCAGGACCGCCTCGGACCGCCCGGGACCACCTGGGACCGCCCGGGACCGCCCGGGATTGCCCTGGACCGCCCGGGACTGCCCTGGAACGCCCGGGACCGCCCGGGACCGCCCGGGACCGCCCGAGACCGCCCGGGACCGCCGGACCGTCCGGACCGTCTGGGACCGCCCAGGACCACACGGGACCGCCCGGGACTGCCCCAGACCGCCCGGGACCGCCCCGGACCGCCCGGGACCACCCCGGACCGCCCGGGACCGCCCAGGACCGCCAGGGACCGCCCCGGACCGCCCGGGACCGCCCCAGACTTCCCGGGACCGCCCTGGACCGCCCGGGACCGCCCCGGACCGCCCGGGACCGCCCGGGACCACCCGGGACTGCCCCGCACCGCCCGGGACCGCCCGGGACCGCCCGGGACCGCCCGGGACGCCCGGGACCGCCCGGGACCCCCGGGACTGCCCAGGACCGCCCCGGACCGCCCGGGACCGCCCGGGACCGCTCTGGACCGCCCCGGACCGCCCCGGGCCGCCCGGACCGCCCAGGACCGCCCGGGACCGCCCGGGACCGCCCGGGACCGCCCGGGACCGCCCAGGACCGGCCCGGACCGCCCGTGCCCGCCCGGACCGCCCGGACCGCCCCGGACCGCCCGGGACCGCCCCGGACCGCCCGGGGCCGTCCGGGACCACCCCGGACCGCCCAGACCGCCCGGACTGCCCCGGACCGCCCGGGACCGCCTCGGTCTGCCCGGGACCGCCCAGGACCGCCCGGGACCGCCCGGGACCGCCCGGGACCGCCCAGGACCGCCTCGGACCGCCCGGGACCGCCCGGGACCGCCCGGGACCGCCCGGGACCGCCCTGGACTGCCTAGGACCGCGCTGGAACGCCCGGGACCGCCCGGGACCGCCCGGGACCGCCCGGGACCGCCCGAGACCGCCCGGGACCGCCCGGGACCGTCCGGACCGTCTGGGACCGCCCGGGACCACAAGGGACCGCCCGGGACCGCCCCGGACCGCCCGGGACCGCCCCGGACCGCGCGGGACCACCCGGGACCGCCCGGGACCGCCCTGGACCGCCCGGGACCGCCCCAGACCGCCCGGGATTGCCCCAGACTGCCCGGGACCGCCCCGGACCGCCTGGGACCGCCCGGACCGCCCGGGACCGCAAGGGACCGCCCGGGACCGCCCCGGACCGCCCGGGACCGCCCGGTACCGCCCCGGACCGCCCCGGACCGCCCGGGACCGCCCAGGACCGCCCGGGACCACCCGGGACCGCCCGGGACCGCCCGGGACCGCCCGAGACCGCCCGGGACCGCCCGGGACCGCTCTGACCGTCCCGGACCGCCCCGGACCGCCAGGGACCGCCCATGACCGCCCGGGACCGCCCGGGACCGCCCGGGACCACCCGAGACCGCCCGGGACCGGCCCGGACCGCCCGTGCCCGCCCCGGACCGCCCGGGACCGCCCCGGACCGCCCGGGACTGCCCGGACCGCCCGCGGCCGTCCGGGACCGCCCAGGAACGCCCCGGACCGCCCGGGACCGCCCGGGACCGCCCGGGAGCGCCCGGAACCCGCCCGGAACCGCCTGGGACGGCCCGGGACCGCCCCGGACCGCCCGGGACCGCCCAGGACCGCCCCAGACTGCCCGGGACCGCCCAGGACCGCCCGGGACCACCCGGGACTGCCCGGGACCGCCCGGGACCGCCCGGGACCGCCCGGGACCGCCCGGGACTGCACCGTACCGCCCGGGACTGCCTCGGTCCTGCCCGGGACCGCCCAGGACCGCCCGGGACCACCCGGGACCGCCCGGGACCACCCGGGACCGCATCGGACCGCCCGGGACCGCCCGGGACCGACCGGGACCGCCCGGGACCGCCCGGGACCGCCCGGGACCGCCCGGGACCGCCCGGGATCGCCCCGGACTGCCCCGGACCGCCGGGACCGCCCGGGACTGCCCGGGACCGCCCGGGACCGCCCGGGACCGCCCCGGACCGCCCGGGACCGCCCCGGACCACCCGGGACCGCCCAGGACCGCCTCGGACCGCCCGGGACCACCTGGGACCGCCCGGGACCGCCCGGGATTGCCCTGGACCGCCCGGGACTGCCCTGGAACGCCCGGGACCGCCCGGGACCGCCCGGGACCGCCCGAGACCGCCCGGGACCGCCCGGGACCGTCCGGACCGTCTGGGACGGCCCAGGACCACACGGGACCGCCCGGGACTGCCCCAGACCGCCCGGGACCGCCCCGGACCGCCCGGGACCACCCCGGACCGCCCGGGACCGCCCCGGACCGCCAGGGACCGCCCCGGACCGCCCGGGACCGCCCCAGACTGCCCGGGACCGCCCTGGACCGCCCGGGACCGCCCCGGACCGCCCGGGACCGCCCGGGACCACCCGGGACTGCCCCGCACCGCCCGGGACCGCCCGGGACCGCCCGGGACCGCCCGGGACGCCCGGGACCGCCCGGGACCGCCCGGGACTGCCCAGGACCCGCCCCGGACCGCCCGGGACCGCCCGGGACCGCTCTGGACCGCCCCGGACCGCCCCGGGCCGCCCGGACCGCCCAGGACCGCCCGGGACCGCCCGGGACCGCCCGGGACCGCCCGGGACCGCCCAGGACCGGCCCGGACCGCCCGTGCCCGCCCCGGGACCGCCCGGGACCGCCCCGGACCGCCCGGGACCGCCCCGGACCGCCCGGGGCCGTCCGGGACCACCCCGGACCGCCCAGACCGCCCGGGCCTGCCCCGGACCGCCCGGGACCGCCTCGGTCTGCCCGGGACCGCCCAGGACCGCCCGGGACCGCCGGGACCGCCCGGGACCGCCCAGGACCGCCTCGGACCGCCCGGGACCGCCCGGGACCGCCCGGGACCGCCCGGGACCGCCCTGGACTGCCTAGGACCGCCCTGGAACGCCCGGGACCGCCCGAGACCGCCCGGGACCGCCCGGGACCGTCCGGACCGTCTGGGACCGCCCGGGACCACAAGGGACCGCCGGGACCGCCCCGGACCGCCCGGGACCGCCCCGGACCGCGCGGGACCACCCGGGACCGCCCGGGACCGCCCTGGACCGCCCGGGACCGCCCCAGACCGCCCGGGATTGCCCCAGACTGCCCGGGACCGCCCCGGACCGCCTGGGACCGCCCCGGACCGCCCGGGACCGCAAGGGACCGCCCGGGACTGCCCCGGACCGCCCGGGACCGCCCCAGACTTCCCGGGACCGCCCTGGACCGCCCGGGACCGCCCCGGACCGCCCGGGACCGCCCGGGACCACCCGGGACTGCCCCGCACCGCCCGGGACCGCCCGGGACCGCCCGGGACCGCCCGGGACGCCCGGGACCGCCCGGGCCCCCCCGGGACTGCCCAGGACCGCCCCGGACCGCCGGGACCGCCCGGGACCGCTCTGGACCGCCCCGGACCGCCCCGGGCCGCCCGGACCGCCCAGGACCGCCCGGGACCGCCCGGGACCGCCCGGGACCGCCCGGGACCGCCCAGGACCGGCCCGGACCGCCCGTGCCCGCCCCGGACCGCCCGGGACCGCCCCGGACCGCCCGGGACCCGCCCCGGACCGCCCGGGGCCGTCCGGGACCACCCCGGACCGCCCAGACCGCCCGGGACTGCCCCGGACCGCCCGGGACCGCCTCGGTCTGCCCGGGACCGCCCAGGACCGCCCGGGACCGCCCGGGACCGCCCGGACCGCCCAGGACCGCCCGGGACCGCCCGGGACCGCCCGGGACCGCCCGCCCGGGACCGCCCTGGACTGCCTAGGACCGCCCTGGAACGCCCGGGACCGCCCGGGACCGCCCGGGACCGCCCGGGACCGCCCGAGACCGCCCGGGGACCGCCCGGGACCGTCCGGACCGTCTGGGACCGCCCGGGACCACAAGGGACCGCCCGGGACCGCCCCGGACCGCCCGGGACCGCCCCGGACCGCGCGGGACCACTCGGGACCGCCCGGGACCGCCCTGGACCGCCCGGGACCGCCCCAGACCGCCCGGGATTGCCCCAGACTGCCCGGGACCGCCCGGACCGCCTGGGACCGCCCCGGACCGCCCGGGACCGCAAGGGACCGCCCGGGACCGCCCCGGACCGCCCGGGACCGCCCGGTACCGCCCGGACCGCCCCGGACCGCCCGGGACCGCCCAGGACCGCCCGGGACCACCCGGGACCGCCCGGGACCGCCCGGGACCGCCCGAGACCGCCCGGGACCGCCCGGGACCGCTCTGGACCGTCCCGGACCGCCCCGGACCGCCAGGGACCGCCCATGACCGCCCGGGACCGCCCGGGACCGCCCGGGACCACCCGAGACCGCCCGGGACCGGCCCGGACCGCCCCTGCCCGCCCCGGACCGCCCGGGACCGCCCCGGACCGCCCGGGACTGCCCCGGACCGCCCGCGGCCGTCCGGGACCGCCCCGGAACGCCCCGGACCGCCCGGGACCGCCCGGGACCGCCCGGGACCGCCCGGAACCGCCTGGGACGGCCCGGGACCGCCCCGGACCGCCCGGGACCGCCCAGGACCGCCCCAGACTGCCCGGGACCGCCCAGGACCGCCCGGGACCACCCGGGACTGCCCGGGACCGCCCGGGACCGCCCGGGACCGCCCGGGACCGCCCGGGACTGCACCGTACCGCCCGGGACTGCCTCGGTCTGCCCGGGACCGCCCAGGACCGCCCGGGACCACCCGGGACCGCCCGGGACCACCCGGGACCAGATCGGACCGCCCGGGACCGCCGGGACCGACCGGGACCGCCCGGGACCGCCCGGGACGCCCGGGACCGCCCGGGACCGGCCCGCCCGGGATCGCCCCGGACTGCCCCGGACCGCCGGGACCGCCCGGACTGCCCGGGACCGCCCGGGACCGCCCGGGACCGCCCCGGACCGCCCGGGACCGCCCCGGACCACCCGGGACCGCCCAGGACCGCCTCGGACCGCCCGGGACCACCTGGGACCGCCCGGGACCGCCCGGGATTGCCCTGGACCGCCCGGGACTGCCCTGGAACGCCCGGGACCGCCCGGGACCGCCCGGGACCGCCCGAGACCGCCCGGGACCGCCCGGGACCGTCCGGACCGTCTGGGACGGCCCAGGACCACACGGGACCGCCCGGGACTGCCCCAGACCGCCCGGGACCGCCCCGGACCGCCCGGGACCACCCCGGACCGCCCGGACCGCCCCGGACCGCCAGGGACCGCCCCGGACCGCCCGGGACCGCCCCAGACTGCCCGGGACCGCCCTGGACCGCCCGGGACCGCCCCGGACCGCCCGGGACCGCCCGGGACCACCCGGGACTGCCCGCACCGCCCGGGACCGCCCGGGACCGCCCGGGACCGCCCGGGACGCCCGGACCGCCCGGGACCGCCCGGGACTGCCCAGGACCGCCCCGGACCGCCCGGGACCGCCCGGGACCGCTCTGGACCGCCCCGGACCGCCCCGGGCCGCCCGGACCGCCCAGGACCGCCCGGGACCGCCCGGGACCGCCCGGGACCGCCCGGGACCGCCCAGGACCGGCCCGGACCGCCCGTGCCCGCCCCGGACCGCCCCGGACCGCCCCGGACCGCCCGGGACCGCCCGGACCCGCCCGGGGCCGTCCGGGACCACCCCGGACCGCCCAGACCGCCCGGGACTGCCCCGGACCGCCCGGGACCGCCTCGGTCTGCCCGGGACCGCCCAGGACCGCCCGGGACCGCCCGGGACCGCCCGGGACCGCCCAGGACCGCCTCGGACCGCCCGGGACCGCCCGGGACCGCCCGGACCGCCCGGGACCGCCCTGGACTGCCTAGGACCGCCCTGGAACGCCCGGGACCGCCCGGGACCGCCCGGGACCGCCCGGGACCGCCCGAGACCGCCCAGGACCGCCCGGGACCGTCCGGACCGTCTGGGACCGCCCGGGACCACAAGGGACCGCCCGGGACCGCCCCGGACCGCCGGGACCGCCCCGGACCGCGCGGGACCACCCGGGACCGCCCGGGACCGCCCTGGACCGCCCGGGACCGCCCCAGACCGCCCGGGATTGCCCCAGACTGCCCGGGACCGCCCCGGACCGCCTGGGACCGCCCCGGACCGCCCGGGACCGCAAGGGACCGCCCGGGACCGCCCCGGACGCCCGGGACCGCCCCAGACTTCCCGGGACCGCCCTGGACCGCCCGGGACCGCCCCGGACCGCCCGGGACCGCCCGGGACCACCCGGGACTGCCCCGCACCGCCCGGGACCGCCCGGGACCGCCCGGGACCGCCCGGGACGCCCGGGACCGCCGGGACACCCGGGACCCCGGGACTGCCCAGGACCGCCCCGGACCGCCCGGGACCGCCCGGGACCGCTCTGGACCGCCCCGGACCGCCCCGGGCCGCCCGGACCGCCCAGGACCGCCCGGGACCGCCCGGACCGCCCGGGACCGCCCAGGACCGGCCCGGACCGCCCGTGCCCGCCCCGGGACCGCCCGGGACCGCCCCGGACCGCCCGGACCGCCCCGGACCGCCCGGGGCCGTCCGGGACCACCCGGACCGCCCAGACCGCCCGGGACTGCCCCGGACCGCCCGGGACCGCCTCGGTCTGCCCGGGACCGCCCAGGACCGCCCGGGACCGCCCGGGACCGCCCGGGACCGCCCAGGACCGCCTCGGACCGCCCGGGACCGCCCGGGACCGCCGGGACCGCCCGGGACCGCCCTGGACTGCCTAGGACCGCCCTGGAACGCCCGGGACCGCCCGGGACCGCCCGGGACCGCCCGGGACCGCCCGAGACCGCCCGGGACCGCCCGGGACCGTCCGGACCGTCTGGGACCGCCCGGGACCACAAGGGACCGCCCGGGACCGCCCCGGACCGCCCGGGACCGCCCCGGACCGCGCGGGACCACCCGGGACCCGCCCCGGGACCGCCCTGGACCGCCCGGGACCGCCCAGACCGCCCGGGATTGCCCCAGACTGCCCGGGACCGCCCCGGACCGCCTGGGACCGCCCCGGACCGCCCGGGACCGCAAGGGACCGCCCGGGACCGCCCGGGACCGCCCGGGACCGCCCGGTACCGCCCCGGACCGCCCCGGACCGCCCGGGACCACCCAGGACCGCCCGGGACCACCCGGGACCGCCCGGGACCGCCCGGGACCGCCCGAGACCGCCCGGGACCGCCCGGGACCGCTCTGGACCGTCCCCGGACCGCCCCGGACCGCCAGGGACCGCCCATGACCGCCCGGGACCGCCCGGGACCGCCCGGGACCACCCGAGACCGCCCGGGACCGGCCCGGACCGCCCGTGCCCGCCCCGGACCGCCCGGGACCGCCCCGGACCGCCCGGGACTGCCCCGGACCGCCCGCGGCCGTCCGGGACCGCCCCGGAACGCCCCGGACCGCCCGGGACCGCCCGGGACCGCCCCGGGACCGCCCGGAACCGCCTGGGACGGCCCGGGACCGCCCCGGACCGCCCGGGACCGCCCAGGACCGCCCCAGACTGCCCGGGACCGCCCAGGACCGCCCGGGACCACCCGGGACTGCCCGGGACCGCCCGGGACCGCCCGGGACCACCCGGGACCGCCCGGGACTGCACCGTACCGCCCGGGACTGCCTCGGTCTGCCCGGGACCGCCCAGGACCGCCCGGGACCACCCGGGACCGCCCGGGACCACCCGGGACCGCATCGGACCGCCCGGGACCGCCCGGGACCGACCGGGACCGCCCGGGACCGCCCGGGACCGCCCGGGACCGCCCGGGACCGCCCGGGATCGCCCCGGACTGCCCCGGACCGCCGGGACCGCCCGGGACTGCCCGGGACCGCCCGGGACCGCCCGGGACCGCCCCGGACCGCCCGGGACCGCCCCGGACCACCCGGGACCGCCCAGGACCGCCTCGGACCGCCCGGGACCACCTGGGACCGCCCGGGACCGCCCGGGATTGCCCTGGACCGCCCGGGACTGCCCTGGAACGCCCGGGACCGCCCGGGACCGCCCGGGACCGCCCGAGACCGCCCGGGACCGCCCGGGACCGTCCGGACCCGTCTGGGACGGCCCAGGACCACACGGGACCGCCCGGGGACTGCCCCAGACCCGCCCGGGACCGCCCCGGACCGCCCGGGACCACCCCGGACCGCCAGGGACCGCCCCGGACCGCCCGGGACCGCCCCAGACTGCCCGGGACCGCCCTGGACCGCCCGGGACCGCCCCGGACCGCCCGGGACCGCCCGGGACCACCCGGGACTGCCCCGCACCGCCCGGGACCGCCCGGGACCGCCCGGGACCGCCCCGGGACGCCCGGGACCGCCCGGGACCGCCCGGGACTGCCCAGGACCGCCCCGGACCGCCCGGGACCGCCCGGGACCGCTCTGGACCGCCCCGGACCGCCCCGGGCCGCCCGGACCGCCCAGGACCGCCCGGGACCGCCCGGGACCGCCCGGGACCGCCCAGGACCGGCCCGGACCGCCCGTGCCCGCCCCGGACCGCCCGGGACCGCCCCGGACCGCCCGGGACCGCCCCGGACCGCCCGGGGCCGTCCGGGACCACCCCGGACCGCCCAGACCGCCCGGGACTGCCCCGGACCGCCCGGGACCGCCTCGGTCTGCCCGGGACCGCCCAGGACCGCCCGGGACCGCCCGGGACCGCCCGGGACCGCCCAGGACCGCCTCGGACCGCCCGGACCGCCTGGGACCGCCCGGGACCGCCCGGGACCGCCCTGGACTGCCTAGGACCGCCCTGGAACGCCCGGGACCGCCCGGGACCGCCCGGGACCGCCCGGGACCGCCCGAGACCGCCCGGGACCGCCCGGGACCGTCCGGACCGTCTGGGACCGCCCGGGACCACAAGGGACCGCCCGGGACCGCCCCGGACCGCCCGGGACCGCCCCGGACCGCGCGGGACCACCCGGGACCGCCCGGGACCGCCCTGGACCGCCCGGGACCGCCCCAGACCGCCCGGGATTGCCCCAGACTGCCCGGGACCGCCCCGGACCGCCTGGGACCGCCCCGGACCGCCCGGGACCGCAAGGGACCGCCCGGGACCGCCCCGGACCGCCCGGGACCGCCCGGTACCGCCCCGGACCGCCCCGGACCGCCCGGGACCGCCCAGGACCGCCCGGGACCACCCGGGACCGCCCGGACCGCCCGGGACCGCCCGAGACCGCCCGGGACCGCACCGGGACCGCTCTGGACCGTCCCGGACCGCCCCGGACCGCCAGGGACCGCCCATGACCGCCCGGGACCGCCCGGGACCGCCCGGGACCACCCGGGACCGCCCGGGACCGGCCCGGACCGCCCGTGCCCGCCCCGGACCGCCCGGGACCGCCCCGGACCGCCCGGGACCGCCCCGGACCGCCCGCGGCCGTCCGGGACCGCCCCGGAACGCCCCGGACCGCCCGGGACCGCCCGGGACCGCCCGGGACCGCCCGGAACCGCCTGGGAAGGCCCGGGACCGCCCCGGACCGCCCGGGACCGCCCAGGACCGCCCCAGACTGCCCGGGACCGCCCCAGGACCGCCCGGGACCACCCGGGACCGCCCGGGACCGCCCGGGACCGCCCGGGACCGCCCGGGACCGCCCGGGACCGCCCGGGACTGCCCCGTACCGCCCGGGACTGCCTCGGTCTGCCCGGGACCGCCCAGGACCGCCCGGGACCACCCGGGACCGCCCGGGACCGCCCGGGACCGCCCGGGACCGCCCGGGACCGCCCTGGACTGCCCAGGACCGCCCTGGAACGCCCGGGACCGCCCGGGACCGCCCGGGACCGCCCGGGACCGCCCGGGACCGCACGGGACCGCCCGGGACCGTCCGGACCGTCTTGGACCGCCCGGGACCACAAGGGACCGCCCGGGACCGCCCCGGACCGCCCGGGACCGCCCCGGACCGCGCGGGACCACCCCGGACCGCCCGGGACCGCCCCGGACCGCCCGGGACCGCCCCAGACTGCCCGGGACCGCCCCGGACCGCCTGGGACCGCCCCGGACCGCCCGGGACCGCCCGGGACCGCCCGGGACCGCCCCGGACCGCCCGGGACCGCCCGGTACCGCCCCGGACCGCCCCGGACCGCCCGGGACCGCCCAGGACCGCCCGGGACCGCCCGGGACTGCCCGGGACCGCCGGGACCGCCCGGGACCGCCCGGGACCGCCCGGGACCGCGCGGGACCGCCCCGGACCGCCCGGGACCGCCCGGGACCGCCCGCGACCGCCCAGGACCGCCTGGGACCGCCCGGGATTGCCCGGGACCGCCCGGGACCGCCCGGGACCGCCCCGGACCGCCCCGGACCGCCCCGGACCGCCCGGGACCGCCCCGGACCTCCCGGGACCGCCCGGGACCGCCCGGGACCGCCCGGGACCACCCGGGACCGCCCGGGACCACCCGGGGGATCGCCCGGGACCGCCCGGGACCGCCGGGTACCGCCCCGGACCGCCCGGGACCGCCCGGGACCGCTCCGGACCGCCCCGGACCTCCCGGGACCGCCCGGGACCGCCCGGGACCGCCCGGGACCGCCCGGGACCGCCCGGGAATGCCCGGGACCGCCCCAGACCGCCCGGGACCGCCCCGGACCGCCCGAGACCGCCCCGGACCTCCCGGGACCACCCGGGACCGCCCGGGACCGCCCGGGACCGCCCGGGACGCCCGGGACCGCCCGGGACCGCCCGGGACCGCCCAGGACCGCCCCGGACTGCCCGGGACCGCCCGGGACCGCTCTGGACCGCCCCGGACCGCCCCGGACCGCCCGGGACCGCCCAGGACCGCCCGGGACCGCCGGGGACCGCCCGGGACCGCCCGGGAAAGCCCGGGACCGGCCCGGACCGCCCGTGACCGCCCCGGACCGCCCGGGACCGCCCCGGACCGCCCGGGGCCGTCCGGGAACGCCCCAGACCGCCCCGGACCGCCCGGGACCGCCCGGGACCGCCCGGGACCGCCCGGGACCACCTGGGACCGCCCTGGAACGCCCCGGACCGCCCGGGACCGCCCCGGACCGCCCGGGACCGCCCCGGACCTCCCGGGACCGCCCGGGACCGCCCGGGACCGCCCGGGACCGCCCGGGACCGCCCGGGACCGCCCGGAACCGCCCCAGACCGCCCGGGACCGCCCCGGACCGCCCGAGACCGCCCCGGACCTCCCGGGACCACCCGGGACCGCCCGGGACCGCCCGGGACCGCCCGGGGACGCCCGGGACCGCCCGGGACCGCCCGGGACCGCCCAGGACCGCCCCGGACTGCCCGGCACCCGCCCGGGACCGCTCTGGACCGCCCCGGACCGCCCCGGACCGCCCGGGACCGCCCAGGACCGCCCGGGACCGCCGGGGACCGCCGGGGACCGCCCGGGACCGCCCGGGACCGCCCGGGACCGGCCCGGACCGCCCGTGACCGCCCCGGACCGCCCGGGACCGCCCCGGACCGCCCGGGGCCGTCCGGGAACGCCCCAGACCGCCCCGGACCGCCCGGGACCGCCCGGGACCGCCCGGGACCGCCCGGGACCACCTGGGACCGCCCTGGAACGCCCAGGACCGCCCAGGACCGCCCGGGACCGCCCGAGACCGCCCGGGACCGGCCGCGACCGTCCGGACCCTCTGGGAACGCACAGGACCACACGGGACCGCCCGGGATCGCCCCGGACCGCCCGGGACCGCCCCGGACCGCCCGGGACCACCCCGGACCGCCCGGGACCGCCCCGGAGCGCCCGGGACCGCCCCGGACCACCCGGGACCGCCCCAGACTGCCCGGGACCGCCCCGGACCGCCCGGGACCGCCCCGGACCGCCCGGGACCGCCCGGGACCACCCGGGACCGCCCCGGACGGCCGGGACCGCACGGGACCGCCCGGGACCGCCCAGGACCGCCCCGGACCGCCCGGGACCGCCCGGGACCGCTCTGGACCGCCCCGGACCGCCCCGGACCGCCCGGGACCGCCCAGGACCGCCCGGGACCGCCCGAGACCGCCCGGGACCGCACGGGACCGCCCGGGACCGGCCCGGACCGCCCGTGACCACCCCGGACGCCCGGGACCGCCCTGGACCGCCCGGGACCGCCCCGGACCGCCCGGGGCCGTCCGGGACCGCCCCGGACCGCCCCGGACCGCCCGGGACCGCCCGGGACCGCCCGGGACCGCCCGGGACCGCCCGGGACCGCCCGGGACCGCCTAGGACGGCCCGGGACCGCCCCGGACCGCCCGGGACCGCCCAGGACCGCCCCAGACCGCCCGGGACCGCCCAGGACCGCCCGGGACCACCCGGGACCGCCCGGGACCGCCCGGGACCGCCCGGGACCGCCCGGGACTGCCCCGGACCGCCCGGGACCGCCTCGGACCGCCCGGGACCGCCCCGGACCGCCCGGGACCGCCCGGGACCGCCCGGGACCGCCCGGGACCGCCCGGGACCGCCTGGGACGGCCCGGGACCGCCCCGGACCGCCCGGGACCGCCCAGGACCGCCTCAGACCGCCCGGGACCGCCCAGGACCGCCCGGGACCACCCGGGACCGCCCGGGACCGCCCGGGACCGCCCAGGACCGCCCGGGACCGCCCGGGACCGCCCGGGACTGCCCCGGACCGCCCGGGACCGCCTCGGACCGGGCGGGATCGCCCAGGACCGCCCGGGACCGCCCGGGACCGCCCGGGACCGCCCGGGACCGCCTCGGACCACCCGGGACCGCCCGGGACCGCCCGGGACCGCCCGGGACCGCCCTGGACTGCCCGGGACCGCCCTGGAACGCCCGGGACCGCCCGGGACCGCCCGGGACCGCCCGGGACCGCCCGAGACCGCCCGGGACCGCCCGGGACCGTCCGGACCGTCTGGGACCGCCCGAGACCACACGGGACCGCCCGGACCGCCCCCGGACCGCCCGGGACCGCCCCGGACCGCCCGGACCACCCCGGACCGCCCGGGACCGCCCCGGACCGCCCGGGACCGCCCCGGACCGCCCGGGACGCCCCAGACTGCCCGGGACCGCCCCGGAGCGCCTGGGACCGCCTTGGACCGCCCGGGACCGCCCGGGACCGCCCGGGACTGCCCCGGACCGCCCGGGACCGCCCGGTACCGCCCCGGACCGCCCTGGACCGCCCGGGACTGCCCAGGACCGCCCGGGACCGCGCGGGACCGCCCCGGACCGCCCGGGACCGCCCGGGACCGCCCGGGAACCGCCCGGGACCGCGCGGGACCGCCCGGACCGCCCGGGACCGCCCGGGACCGCCCGCGACCGCCCAGGACCGCCGGGGACCGCCCGGATCGCCCGGGACCGCCCGGGACTGCCCGGGACCGCCCCGGACCGCCCGGGACCACCCGGGACCGCCCGGGACCACCCGGGATCGCCCGGGACCGCCCGGGACCGCCCAGTACCGCCCCGGACCGCCCGGGACCGCCCGGGACCGCTCCGGACCGCCCCGGACCGCGCGGGACCGCCCCGGACCGCCCGGGACCGCCCGGGACCGCCCGCGACCGCCCAGGACCGCCGGGGACCGCCTGGGATCGCCCCGGACCTCCCGGGACCGCCCGGGACCGCCCGGGACCGCCCGGGACCACCCGGGACCGCCCGGGACCACCCGGGATCGCCCGGGACCGCCCGGGACCGCCCAGTACCGCCCGGACCGCCCGGGACCGCCCGGGACCGCTCCGGACCGCCCCGGACCGCCCCGGACCGCCCGGGACTGCCCGGGACCGCCCGGGACCGCCCGGGACCGCCCCGGACCGCCCGGGACCGCCCGGGACCGGCCCGGACCGCCCGTGACCGCCCCTGACCGCCCGGGACCGCCCCGGACCGCCCGGGACCGCCCCGGACCGCCCGGGACCGCCCAGGACCGCCCCGGACCGCCCCGGACTGCCCGGGACCGCCCGGGTCCGCCCCCGACTGCCCGGGACCGCCCCGGACCGCCCGGGACCGCCCCGGACTGCCCGGGACCGCCCCGGGACCGCCCGGGACCGCCCCGGACCGTCCGGGACCGCCCGGTACCGCCCCAGACCGCCACGGACCGCCCGGGACCGCCCAGGACCGCCCGGGACCGCCCGGGACCGCCCGGGACCGCCCGGGACCCGCCCGGGACCGCCCGGGACCGCGCGGGACCGCCCCGGACCACCCGGGACCGCCCGGGACCGCCCGCGACCGCCCGGGACCGCCCGGGACCGCCCGGGATCGCCCGGGACCGCCTGGGACCGCTCGGGACCGCCCCGGACCGCCCGGGACCGCCCCGGACCGCCCAGGACCGCCCCGGACCTCCCGGGACCGCCCGGGACCGCCCGGGACCGCCCGGCACCGCCCGGGACCGCCCGGGATCGCCACGGACCGCCCGGGACCGCCCAGGGACCGCCCCGGACCGCCCAGGACCGCCCCGGACCTCCCGGGACCGCCCGGGACCGCCCGGGACCGCCCGGCACCGCCCGGGACCGCCCGGGATCGCCACGGACCGCCCGGGACCGCCCGGGACCGCCCCGGACCGCCCAGGACCGCCCGGGACCGCCCGGGACCGCCTGGGACCGCCCGGACGCCCCGGACCGCCCGGGACCGCCGGGGACCGCCCGGGACCGACCGGGACCGCCCGGGACCGCCCGGGACCGGCCCGGGACCGCCCGGGACCGCCCGGGATCGCCCCGGACCGCCCCGGACCGCCGGGACCGCCCGGGACTGCCCGGGACTGCCCGGGACCGCCCGGGACCGCCCGGGACCGCCCCGGACCGCCCGGGACCGCCCCGGACCACCCGGGACCGCCCAGGACCGCCTCAGACCGCCCGGGACCACCTGGGACCGCCCGGGACCGCCCGGGATTGCCTGGACCGCCCGGGACTGCCCTGGAACGCCCGGGACCGCCCGGGACCTTTGGACCGCCCGAGACCGCCCGGGACCGCCCGGGACCGTCCGGACCGTCTGGGACCGCCCAGGACCACACGGGACCGCCCGGGACTGCCCCAGACCGCCCGGGACCGCCCCGGACCACCCGGGACCGCCCAGGACCGCCTCGGACCGCCCGGGACCACCTGGGACCGCCCGGGACCGCCCGGGATTGCCCTGGACTGCCCCGGGACTGCCCTGGAACGCCCGGGACCGCCCGGGACCGCCCGGGACCGCCCGAGACCGCCCGGGACCGCCCGGGACCGTCCGGACCATCTGGGACCGCCCAGGACCACACGGGACCGCCCGGGACTGCCCCAGACCGCCCGGGACCGCCCCGGACCGCCCGGGACCACCCCGGACCGCCCGGGACCGCCCCGGACCGCCAGGGACCGCCCCGGACCGCCCGGGGACCGCCCCAGACTGCCCGGGACCGCCCTGGACCGCCCGGGACCGCCCCGGACCGCCCGGGACCGCCCGGGACCACCCGGGACCGCCCCGCACCGCCCGGGACCGCCCGGGACCGCCCCGGGACCGCCCGGGACGCCCGGGACCGCCCGGGACCGCCCGGGACTGCCAGGACCGCCCCGGACCGCCCGGCACCGCCCGGGACCGCCCAGGACCGCCCGGGACCACCCGGGACCGCCCGGGACCGCCCGGGACCGCCCAGGACCGCCCGGGACCGCCCGGGACCGCCCGGGACTGCCCCGGACCGCCCGGGACCGCCTCGGACCGCCCGGGACCGCCCAGGACCGCCCGGGACCGCCCGGGACCGCCCGGGACCGCCCGGGACCGCCTCGGACCACCCGGGACCGCCCGGGACCGCCCGGGACCGCCCGGGACCGCCCTGGACTGCCCGGGACCGCCCTGGAACGCCCGGGACCGCCCGGGACCGCCCGGATCGCCCGGGACCGCCCGAGACCGCCCGGGACCGCCCGGGACCGTCCGGACCGTCTGGGACCGCCCGAGACCACACGGGACAGCCCGGGACCGCCCCGGACCGCCCGGGACCGCCCCGGACCGCCCGGGACCACCCCGGACCGCCCGGGACCGCCCCGGACCGCCCGGGACCGCCCCGGACCGCCCGGGACCGCCCCAGACTGCCCGGACCGCCCCGGAGCGCCTGGGACCGCCTTGGACCGCACGGGACCGCCCGGGACCGCCCGGGACTGCCCCGGACCGCCCGGGACCGCCCGGTACCGCCCCGGACCGCCCTGGACCGCCCGGGACTGCCCAGGACCGCCCGGGACCGCGCGGGACCGCCCCGGACCGCCCGGGACCGCCCGGGACCACCCGGGACCGCCGGGACCGCGCGGGACCGCCCCGGACCGCCCGGGACCGCCCGGGACCGCCCGCGACCGCCCAGGACCGCCTGGGACCGCCCGGGATCGCCCGGGACCGCCCGGGACTGCCCGGGACCGCCCCGGACCGCCCGGGACTGCCCTGGACCGCCCGGGACCGCCCGGGACCGCCTGGGACCGCCCGGGACCGCCCCGGACCGCCCGGGACCGCCGGGGACCGCCCCGGACCGACCGGACCGCCCGGGACCGCCCGGGATCGCCCGGGACCGCCTGGGACCGCCCGGGACCGCCCCGGACCGCCCGGGACCGCCCCGGACCGCCCAGGACCGCCCCGGACCTCCCGGGACCGCCCGGGACCGCCCGGGACTGCCCGGCACCGCCCGGGACCGCCCGGGATCGCCCAGGACCGCCCGGGACCGCCCAGGACCGTCCCGGGACCGCCCGGGACCGCCCGGGACCGCCCCGGACCGCCCAGGACCGCCCGGGACCGCCCGGGACCGCCTGGGACCGCCCGGGACCGCCCCGGACCGCCCGGGACCGCCGGAGACCGCCCGGGACCGACCGGGACAGCCCGGGACCGCCCGGACCGCCCGGGACCGCCCGGGATCGCCCGGGATCGCCCGGACCGCCCCGGGGACCGCCGGGACCGCCCGGGACTGCCCGGAACCGCCCGGGACCGCCCGGGACCGCCCCGGACCGCCCGGGACCGCCCCGGACCACCCGGGACCGCCCAGGACCGCCTCGGACCGCCCGGGACCACCTGGGACCGCCCGGGACCGCCCGGGATTGCCCTGGACCGCCCGGAACTGCCCTGGAACGCCCGGGACCGCCCGGGACCTTTGGACCGCCCGAGACCGCCCGGGACCGCCCGGGACCGTCCGGACCGTCTGGGACCGCCCAGGACCACACGGGACCGCCCGGGACTGCCCCAGACCGCCCGGGACCGCCCCGGACCACCCGGGACCGCCCAGGACCGCCTCGGACCGCCCGGGACCACCTGGGACCGCCCGGGACCGCCCGGGACCGCGCGGGACCGCCCCGGACCGCCCGGGACCGCCCGGGACCGCCCGCGACCGCCCAGGACCGCCTGGGACCGCCCCGGATCGCCCGGGACCGCCCGGGACTGCCCGGGACCGCCCCGGACCGCCCGGGACTGCCCTGGACCGCCCGGGACCGCCCGGGACCGCCTGGGACCGCCCGGGACCGCCCCGGACCGCCCGGGACCGCCGGGGACCGCCCGGGACCGCCCGGGACCGCCCGGGACCGTCCGGACCGTCTGGGACCGCCCAGGACCACACGGGACCGCCCGGGACTGCCCCAGACCGCCCGGGACCGCCCCGGACCACCCGGGACCGCCCAGGACCGCCTCGGACCGCCCGGGACCACCTGGGACCGCCCGGGACCGCCCGGGACCGCGCGGGACCGCCCCGGACCGCCCGGGACCGCCCGGGACCGCCCGCGACCGCCCAGGACCGCCTGGGAACCGCCCGGGATCGCCCGGGACCGCCCGGGACTGCCCGGGACCGCCCCGGACCGCCCGGGACTGCCCTGGACCGCCCGGGACCGCCCGGGACCGCCTGGGACCGCCCGGGACCGCCCCGGACCGCCCGGGACCGCCGGGGACCGCCCGGGACCGACCGGGACCGCCCGGGACCGCCCGGGATCGCCCGGGACCGCCTGGGACCGCCCGGGACCGCCCCGGACCGCCCGGGACCGCCCCGGACCGCCCAGGACCGCCCCGGACCTCCCGGGACCGCCCGGGACCGCCCGGGACCGCCCGGCACCGCCCGGGACCGCCCGGGATCGCCCAGGACCGCCCGGGACCGCCCAGGACCGTCCCGGACCGCCCGGGACCGCCCGGGACCGCCCCGGACCGCCCAGGACCGCCCGGGACCGCCCGGGACCGCCTGGGACCGCCCGGGGACCGCCCCGGACCGCCCGGGACCGCCAGGGACCGCCCGGGACCGACCGGGACCGCCCGGGACCGCCCGGGGACCGCCCGGGACCGCCCGGGACCGCCCGGGATCGCCCCGGACCGCCCCGGACCGCCGGGACCGCCCGGGACTGCCCGGGACCGCCCGGGACCGCCGGGACCGCCCCGGACCGCCCGGGACCGCCCCGGACCACCCGGGACCGCCCAGGACCGCCTCGGACCGCCCGGGACCACCTGGGACCGCCCGGGACCGCCCGGGATTGCCCTGGACCGCCCGGGACTGCTCTGGAACGCCCGGGACCGCCCGGGACCTTTGGACCGCCCGAGACCGCCCGGGACCGCCCGGGACCGTCCGGACCGTCTGGGACCGCCCAGGACCACACGGGACCGCCCGGGACTGCCCCAGACCGCCCGGGACCGCCCCGGACCACCCGGGACCGCCCAGGACCGCCTCGGACCGCCCGGGACCACCTGGGACCGCCCGGGACCGCCCGGGATTGCCCTGGACCGCCCGGGACTGCCCTGGAACGCCCGGGACCGCCCGGGACCGCCCGGGACCGCCCGAGACCGCCCGGGACCGCCCGGGACCGTCCGGACCGTCTGGGACCGCCCAGGACCACACGGGACCGCCCGGGACTGCCCCAGACCGCCCGGGACCGCCCCGGACCGCCCGGGACCACCCCGGACCGCCCGGGACCGCCCCGGACCGCCAGGGACCGCCCCGGACCGCCCGGGACCGCCCCAGACTGCCCGGGACCGCCCTGGACCGCCTGGGACCGCCCCGGACCGCCCGGGACCGCCCGGGACCACCCGGGACCGCCGCGCACCGCCCGGGACCGCCCGGGACCGCCCGGGACCGCCCGGGACGCCCGGGACCGCCCGGGACCGCCCGGGACTGCCCAGGACCGCCCCGGACCGCCCGGGACCGCCCGGGACCGCCCAGGACCGCCCGGGACCACCCGGGACCGCCCGGGACCGCCCGGGACCGCCCAGGACCGCCCGGGACCGCCCGGGACCGCCCGGACTGCCCCGGACCGCCCGGGACCGCCTCGGACCGCCCGGGACCGCCCAGGACCGCCCGGGACCGCCCGGGACCGCCCGGGACCGCCCGGGACCGCCTCGGACCACCCGGGACCGCCCGGGACCGCCCGGGACCGCCCGGGACCGCCCTGGACTGCCCGGGACCCGCCCTGGAACGCCCGGGACCGCCCGGGACCGCCCGGGACCGCCCGGGACCGCCCGAGACCGCCCGGGACCGCCCGGGACCGTCCGGACCGTCTGGGACCGCCCGAGACCACACGGGACCGCCCGGGACCGCCCCGGACCGCCCGGGACCGCCCCGGACCGCCCGGGACCACCCCGGACCGCCCGGGACCGCCCCGGACCGCCCGGGACCGCCCCGACCGCCCGGGACCGCCCCAGACTGCCCGGACCGCCCCGGAGCGCCTGGGACCGCCTTGGACCGCACGGGACCGCCCGGGACCGCCCGGGACTGCCCCGGACCGCCCGGGACCGCCCCGGACCGCCCGGGACCGCCCAGACTGCCCGGACCGCCCCGGAGCGCCTGGGACCACCTGGGACCGCCCGGGACCGCCCGGGATTGCCCTGGACCGCCCGGGACTGCCCTAGAACGCCCGGACCGCCCGGGACCGCCGGGACCGCCCGAGACCGCCCGGGACCGCCCGGGACCGTCCGGACCGTCTGGGACCGCCCAGGACCACACGGGACCGCCCGGGACTGCCCCAGACCGCCCGGGACCGCCCCGGACCGCCCGGGACCACCCCGGACCGCCCGGGACCGCCCCGGACCGCCAGGGACCGCCCCGGACCGCCCGGGACCGCCCCAGACTGCCCGGGACCGCCCTGGACCGCCCGGGACCGCCCCGGACCGCCCGGGACCGCCCGGGACCACCCGGGACTGCCCCTCACCGCCCGGGACCGCCCGGGACCGCCCGGGACCGCCCAGGACGCCCGGGACCACCCGGGACCGCCCGGGACTGCCCAGGACCGCCCCGGACCGCCCGGGACCGCCCGGGACCGCCCGGGACCGCCCGGGACCGCGCGGGACCGCCCCGGACCGCCCGGGACCGCCCGGGACCGCCCGGGACCGCCCAGGACCGCCTGGGACCGCCCGGGATCGCCCGGGACCGCCCGGGACTGCCCGGGACCGCCCCGGACCGCCCGGGACTGCCCTGGACCGCCCGGGACCGCCCCGGACCTCCCGGGACCGCCCGGGACCGCCCGGGACCGACGGGACCACCCGGGACCGCCCGGGACCACCCGGGATCGCCCGGGACCGCCCGGGACCGCCCAGTACCGCCCCGGACCGCCCGGGACCGCCCGGGACCGCTCCGGACCGCCCCGGACCGCCCCGGACCGCCCGGGACTGCCCGGGACCGCCCGGGACCGCCCGGGACCGCCCGGGACCGCCCGGGACCGCCCGGGACCGGCCCGGACCGCCCGTGACCGCCCCTGACCGCCCGGGACCGCCCCGGACCGCCCGGGACCGCCCCGGACCGCCCGGACCGCCCGGGACCGCCCGGGACCGCCCGGGACCGCCCGGGACCGCGCGGGACCGCCCCGGACCGCCCGGGACCGCCCAGGACCGCCCGCGACCGCCCGGGACCGCCCGGGACCGCCCGGATCGCCCGGGACCGCCCGGGACCGCCCCGGACCGCCCGGGACCGCCCCGGACCGCCCAGGACCGCCCCGGACCTCCCGGGACCGCCCGGGACCGCCCGGGACCGCCCGGCACCGCCCGGGACCGCCCGGGACCGCCCGGGACCGCCCGGGACCGCCCGGGATCGCCCCGGACTGCCCCGGACCGCCGGGACCGCCCGGGACTGCCCAGGACCGCCCGGGACCGCCGGGACCGCCCCGGACCGCCCGGGACCGCCCCGGACCACCCGGGACCGCCCAGGACCGCCTCGGACCGCCCGGGACCACCTGGGACCGCCCGGGACCGCCCGGGATTTGCCCTGGACCGCCCGGGACTGCCCTGGAACGCCCGGGACCCGCCCGGGACCGCCCGGGACCGCCCGAGACCGCCCGGGACCGCCCGGGACCGTCCGGACCGTCTGGGACCGCCCAGGACCACACGGGACCGCCCGGGACTGCCCCAGACCGCCCGGGACCGCCCCGGACCGCCCGGGACCACCCCGGACCGCCCGGGACCGCCCCGGACCGCCAGGGACCGCCCCGGACCGCCCGGGACCGCCCCAGACTGCCCGGGACCGCCCTGGACCGCCCGGACCGCCCCGGACCGCCCGGGACCGCCCGGGACCACCCGGGACTGCCCCGCACCGCCCGGGACCGCCCGGGACCGCCCGGGACCGCCCGGGACGCCCGGGACCGCCCGGGACCGCCCGGGACTGCCCAGGACCGCCCCGGACCGCCCGGGACCGCCCGGGACCGCTCTGGACCGCCCCGGACCGCCCCGGGCCGCCCGGACCGCCCAGGACCGCCCGGGACCGCCCGGGACCGCCCGGGACCGCCCGGGACCGCCCAGGACCGGCCCGGACCGCCCGTGCCCGCCCCGGACCGCCCCGGACCGCCCGGGACCACCCCGGACCGCCCGGGACCGCCCCGGACCGCCAGGGACCGCCCCGGACCGCCCGGGACCGCCCCAGACTGCCCGGGACCGCCCTGGACCGCCCGGGACCGCCCGGACCGCCCGGGACCGCCCGGGACCACCCGGGACTGCCCCGCACCGCCCGGGACCGCCCGGGACCGCCCGGGACCGCCCGGGACGCCCGGGACCGCCCGGGACCGCCCGGGACTGCCCAGGACCGCCCCGGACCGCCCGGGACCGCCCGGGACCGCTCTGGACCGCCCCGGACCGCCCCGGGCCGCCCGGACCGCCCAGGACCGCCCGGGACCGCCCGGGACCGCCCGGGACCGCCCGGGACCGCCCAGGACCGGCCCGGACCGCCCGTGCCCGCCCGGACCGCCCGGGACCGCCCCGGACCGCCCGGGACCGCCCCGGACCGCCCGGGGCCGTCCGGGACCACCCCGGACCGCCCAGACCGCCCGGGACTGCCCGGACAGCCCGGGACCGCCTCGGTCTGCCCGGGACCGCCCAGGACCGCCCGGGACCGCCCGGACCGCCGGGACCGCCCAGGACCGCCTCGGACCGCCCGGGACCGCCCGGGACCGCCCGGGACCGCCCGGGACCGCCCTGGACTGCCTAGGACCGCCCTGGAACGCCCGGGACCGCCCGGGACCGCCCGGGACCGCCCGGGACCGCCCGAGACCGCCCGGGACCGCCCAGGACCGTCCGGACCGTCTGGGACCGCCCGGGACCACAAGGGACCGCCCGGGACCGCCCCGGACCGCCCGGGACCGCCCCGGACCGCGCGGGACCACCCGGGACCGCCCGGGACCGCCCTGGACCGCCCGGGACCGCCCCAGACCGCCCGGGATTGCCCCAGACTGCCCGGGACCGCCCCGGACCGCCTGGGACCGCCCCGGACCGCCCGGGACCGCAAGGGACCGCCCGGGACCGCCCCCGGACCGCCCGGACCGCCCGGACCGCCCCGGACCGCCCCGGACCGCCCGGGACCGCCCAGGACCGCCCGGGACCACCCGGGACCGCCCGGGACCGCCCGGGACCGCCCGAGACCGCCCGGGACCGCCCGGGAACGCTCTGGACCGTCCCGGACCGCCCCGGACCGCCAGGGACCGCCCATGACCGCCCGGGACCGCCCGGGACCGCCCGGGACCACCCGGGACCGCCCGGGACCGGCCCGGACCGCCCGTGCCCGCCCCGGACCGCCCGGGACCGCCCCGGACCGCCCGGGACCGCCCCGGACCGCCCGCGGCCGTCGGGACCGCCCCGGAACGCCCCGGACCGCCCGGGACCGCCCGGGACCGCCCGGGACCGCCCGGAACCGCCTGGGACGGCCTGGGACCGCCCCGGACCGCCCGGGACCGCCCAGGACCGCCCCAGACTGCCCGGGACCGCCCAGGACCGCCCGGGACCACCCGGGACCGCCCGGGACCGCCCGGGACCGCCCGGGACCGCCCGGGACCGCCGGGACTGCCCCGGACCGCCCGGGACTGCCTCGGTCTGCCCGGGACCGCCCAGGACCGCCCGGGACCACCCGGGATCGCCCGGGACCGCCCGGGACGCGCGGGGACCGCCCCGGACCGCCCGGGACCGCCCAGGACCGCCCGCGACCGCCCGGGACCGCCCGGGACCGCCCGGATCGCCCGGGACCGCCCGGGACCGCCCCGGACCGCCCGGGACCGCCCCGGACCGCCCAGGACCGCCCCGGACCTCCCGGGACCGCCCGGGACCGCCCGGGACCGCCCGGCACCGCCCGGGACCGCCCGGGACCGCCCGGGACCGCCCGGGACCGCCCGGGATCGCCCCGGACTGCCCCGGACCGCCGGGACCGCCCGGGACTGCCCAGGACCGCCCGGGACCGCCCGGGACCGCCCCGGACCGCCCGGGACCGCCCCGGACCACCCGGGACCGCCCGGACCGCCTCGGACCGCCCGGGACCACCTGGGACCGCCCGGGACCGCCCGGGATTGCCCTGGACCGCCCGGGACTGCCCTGGAACGCCCGGGACCGCCCGGGACCGCCCGGACCGCCCGAGACCGCCCGGGACCGCCCGGGACCGTCCGGACCGTCTGGGACCGCCCAGGACCACACGGGACCGCCCGGGACTGCCCCAGACCGCCCGGGACCGCCCCGGACCGCCCGGGACCACCCCGGACCGCCCGGGACCGCCCCGGACCGCCAGGGACCGCCCCGGACCGCCCGGGACCGCCCCAGACTGCCCGGGACCGCCCTGGACCGCCCGGGACCGCCCCGGACCGCCCGGGACCGCCCGGGACCACCCGGGACTGCCCCGCACCGCCCGGGACCGCCCGGGACCGGCCGGGACCGCCCGGGACGCCCGGGACCGCCGGGACCGCCCGGGACTGCCCAGGACCGCCCCGGACCGCCCGGGACCGCCCGGGACCGCTCTGGACCGCCCCGGACCTCCCCGGGCCGCCCGGACCGCCCAGGACCGCCCGGGACCGCCCGGGACCGCCCGGGACCGCCCGGGACCGCCAAGGACCGGCCCGGACCGCCCGTGCCCGCCCCGGACCGCCCCGGACCGCCCGGGACCACCCCGGACCGCCCGGGACCGCCCCGGACCGCCAGGGACCGCCCCGGACCGCCCGGGACCGCCCAGACTGCCCGGGACCGCCCTGGACCGCCCGGGACCGCCCCGGACCGCCCGGGACCGCCCGGGACCACCCGGGACTGCCCCGCACCGCCCGGGACCGCCCGGGACCGCCCGGGACCGCCCGGGACGCCCGGGACCGCCCGGGACCGCCCGGGACTGCCCAGGAACCGCCCGGACCGCCCGGGACCGCCCGGGACCGCTCTGGACCGCCCCGGACCGCCCCGGGCCGCCCGGACCGCCCAGGACCGCCCGGGACCGCCCGGGACCGCCCGGGACCGCCCGGGACCGCCCAGGACCGGCCCGGACCGCCCGTGCCCGCCCCGGACCGCCCGGGACCGCCCCGGACCGCCCGGGACCGCCCCGGACCGCCCGGGGCCGTCCGGGACCACCCCGGACCGCCCAGACCGCCCGGGACTGCCCCGGACAGCCCGGGACCGCCTCGGTCTGCCCGGACCGCCCAGGACCGCCCGGGACCGCCCGGGACCGCCCGGGACCGCCCAGGACCGCCTCGGACCGCCCGGGACCGCCCGGGACCGCCCGGGACCGCCCGGGACCGCCCTGGACTGCCTAGGACCGCCCTGGAACGCCCGGGACCGCCCGGGACCGCCCGGGACGCCCGGGACCGCCCGAGACCGCCCGGGACCGCCCAGGACCGTCCGGACCGTCTGGGACCGCCCGGGACCACAAGGGACCGCCCGGGACCGCCCCGGACCGCCCGGGACCGCCCCGGACCGCGCGGGACCACCCGGGACCGCCCGGGACCGCCCTGGACCGCCCGGGACCGCCCCAGACCGCCCGGGATTGCCCCAGACTGCCCGGGACCGCCCCGGACCGCCTGGGACCGCCCCGGACCGCCCGGGACCGCAAGGGACCGCCCGGGACCGCCCCGGACCGCCCGGGACCGCCCGGTACCGCCCCGGACCGCCCGGACCGCCCGGGACCGCCCAGGACCGCCCGGGACCACCCGGGACCGCCCGGGACCCGCCCGGGACCGCCCGAGACCGCCCCGGACCGCCCGGGAACGCTCTGGACCGTCCCGGACCGCCCCGGACCGCCAGGGACCGCCCATGACCGCCCGGGACCGCCCGGGACCGCCCGGGACCACCCGGGACCGCCCGGGACCGGCCCGGACCGCCCGTGCCCGCCCCGGACCGCCCGGGACCGCCCCGGACCGCCCGGGACCGCCCCGGACCGCCCGCGGCCGTCCGGGACCGCCCCGGAACGCCCCGACCGCCCGGGACCGCCCGGGACCGCCCGAGACCGCCCGGAACCGCCTGGGACGGCCCGGGACCGCCCCGGACCGCCCGGGACCGCCCAGGACCGCCCCAGACTGCCCGGGACCGCCCAGGACCGCCCGGGACCACCCGGGACCGCCCGGGACCGCCCGGGACCGCCCGGGACCGCCCGGGACCGCCCGGGACCGCCCGGGACTGCCCCGGACCGCCCGGGACTGCCTCGGTCTGCCCGGGACCGCCCAGGACCGCCCGGGACCACCCGGGATCGCCCGGGACCACCCGGGACCGCCTCGGACCGCCCGGGACCGCCCGGGACCGCCCGGGACCGCCCGGGACCGCCCTGGACTGCCCAGGACCGCCCTGGAACGCCCGGGAACGCCCGGGACCCGCCCGGGACCACCCGGGACCGCCCGAGACCTCACGGGACCACCCGGGACCGTCCGGACCGTCTTGGACCGCCCGGGACCACAAGGGACCGCCCGGGACCACCCCGGACCGCCCGGGACCGCCCCGGACCGCGCGGGACCACCCCGGACCGCCCGGGACCGCCCCGGACCGCCCGGGACCGCCCCAGACTGCCCGGGACCGCCCCGGACCGCCTGGGACCGCCCCGGACCGCCCGGGACCGCCCGGGACCGCCCGGGACCGCCCCGGACCGCCCGGGACCGCCCGGTACCGCCCCGGACCGCCCCGGACCGCCCGGGACCGCCCAGGACCGCCCGGGACCGCCCGGGACTGCCCGGGACCGCCCGGGACCGCCCGGGACCGCGCGGGACCGCCCCGGACCGCCCGGGACCGCCCGGGACCGCCCACGACCGCCCAGGACCGCCTGGACCGCCCGGGATTGCCCGGGACCGCCCGGGACCGCCGGGACCGCCCCGGACCGCCCGGGACCGCCCCGGACCGCCCGGGACCGCCCGGACCTCCCGGGACCGCCCGGGACCGCCCGGGACCGCCCGGGACCACCCGGGACCGCCCGGGACCACCCCGGGATCGCCCGGACCGCCCGGGACCGCCCGGTACCCGCCCCGGACCGCCCGGGACCGCCCGGGACCGCTCCGACCGCCCGGGACCGCTCCGGACCGCCCCGGACCGCCCCGGACCGCCCGGGACCGCCCGGGACCGCCCGGGACCGCCCGGGACCGCCCGGGACCGCCCGGGACCGCCCGGGACCGGCTCGGACCGCCCGTGACCGCCCCGGACCGCCCGGGACCGCCCCGGACCGCCCGGGACCGCCCCGGACCGCCCGGGACCGCCCGGGACCGCCCCGGACTGCCCCGGACCGCCCGGGACCGCCCGGCACCGCCCGGGACCCGCCCGGGACATCCCGGGACCGCCCGGGACCCGGGACCGCCCGGGACCGCCCCGGACTGCCCGGGACCGCCCGGGACCGCCCCAGACCGCCCGGGACCGCCCGGGACCGCCTGGGACCACCCGGGACCGCCCGGGACCGCCCGGGACCGCCCGGGACCGCCCGGACCGCCGGGACCGCCCGGGACCGCACGGGACCGCCCCGGACCGCCCGGGACCGCCCAGGACCGCCCGGGACCGCCCAGGACCGCCCGGGACCGCCAGGGACCGCCCGGGACCGCCCGGGACCGCCCCGGACCGCCCGGGACCGCCCGGGACCGCCCGGGACCGCCCGGGACCGCTCCGGACCGCCCCAGACCGCCCCGGACCACCCGGGACCGCCCGGGACCGCCCGGGACCGCCCGGACCGCCCGGGACCGGCCCGGACCGCCCGTGACCGCCCCGACCGCCCGGGACCGCCCCGGACCGCCCGGGACCGCCCCGGACCGCCCGGGACCGCCCAGGACCGCCCGGACCGCCCCGGACCGCCTGGGACCGCCCGGGACTGCCCGGGACCGCCCGGGACCGCTCAGGACTGCCCGGGACCGCCCGGGACCGCCCGGGACCGCCCGGGACCGCCCCAGACCGCCCGGGACCGCCCGGGACCGCCTGGGACCACCCGGGACCGCCCGGGACCGCCCGGGACCGCCCGGGACCGCCCGTGACCGCCGGGACCGCCCGGGACCGCCCGGGACCGCCCCGAACCGCCCGGGACCGCCCAGGACCGCCCGGGACCGCCCAGGAGCGCCCGGGACCGCCCGGGACCGCCTGGGACCGCCCGGGACCGCCCCGGACCGCCCGGGACCGCCCGGGACCGCCCGGGACCGCCCGGGACCGCCCGGGACTGCCTGGGACCGCCCGGGACCGCCCCGGACCGCCACGGACCGCCCGGGACCGCCCGGGACCGCGCGGAACCGCCCGGGACCGCCCTGGACCGCCCCGGACTGCCCGGGACCGCCCCGGACCACCCGGGACCGCCCGGGACCCCCTCGGACCGCTCGGGACCGCCCGGGACCGCCCGGGACCGCCCGGGACCGCCCTGGACCGCCAGGGACCGCCCTGGAATGCCCGGGACCGCCTGAACCGCCCGGGACCGCCCGGGACTGCCTGGGACCGCCCGGGACCGCCCCGGACCGCCACGGACCGCCCGGGACCGCCCGGGACCGCGCGGAACTGCCCGGGACCGCCCTGGACCGCCCGACTGCCCGGGACCGCCCGGACACCCGGGACCGCCCGGGACCCCCTCGGACCGCCCGGGACCGCCCGGGACCGCCCGGACCGCCCGGGACCGCCCGGGACCGCCCTGGACCGCCAGGGACCGCCCTGAATGCCCGGGACCGCCTGGACCGCCCCGGGACCGCCCGAGACCGCCCGGGACCACCCGGAACCGTCTGGACCGTCTGGGACCGCCCGGGATCACACGGACCGCCCGGGACGCCCCGGACCGCCCGGGACCGCCTGGACCGCCCGGGACCACCCTGGACCGCCCGGGACCGCCCGGACCGCCCGGGACCGCCCCAGACCGCCCGGGACCGCCCCAGACTGCCCGGGACCGCCCCGGACCGCCCAGGACCGCCCCGGACCACCCGGGACCGCCCGGGACCGCCCGGGACCACCCTGGGACCGCCCGGGACCACCCGGTACCGCCCCGGACCGCCCCGGACCGCCAGGGACCGCCCAGGACCGCCCGGGACCGCCCGGGACCGCTCGGGACCACCCGGGACCGCCCGCGACCGCCCGGGCCGCCCGGACCGCCCAGGATCGCCCGGGACCGCCCGCGACCGCCCGGGACCGCCCGGGACCGCCCGGGACGCCCGGGACCGCCCGGGACCGCCCGGGACCGCCCCGGACCGCCCGGGACCGCCCGGGACCGCCCCGGGCCGCCCGGGACCGCCCGGGACCGCCCGCGACTGCCCGGGACCGCCCGGGACCGCCCGGGATCGCCCGGGACCGCCCGGGACCGCCCGGACCGCCCCGGACCGCCCAGGACCGCCTCGGACCGCCCGGGACCGCCCCGGACCTCCCGGGACCGCCCGGGACCGGCCGAGGACCGCCCGGGACCGCCCGGGACCGCCCGGGATCGCCCGGAACGCCCGCCACCGCCCATACTTCCCCGGACCGCCCGGGACCGCACCGGACCGCCCGGGACCGCCCCGACCGCCCGGGACCGCCCCGGTCCGCCCGGGACCGCTCCAGACCGCCCGGGATCGCCTCGGACCGCCCGGGACCGCCCAGGGACCGCCCCGGGACCGCCCGTGACCGCCCGGGACCGCCAGGACCGCCCCAGACCGCCCGGGACCGCCCAGGCCCGCCCGGGACCGCCCGGGACCGCCTCGGACCGCCCAGGACTGCCCCGGACCGCCCGGGACCGCCCGGGACCGGCCGGGACCGACCGGGACCGCCCGGGACCGCCCGGGACCACCTGGGACCGCACAGGACTGCCCCGGACAGCCCCGGACCGCCCGGGACCGCCCGCGGACCGCCCAGGACCGCCTGGGACCGCCCGGGACCGCCCCGGACCACCCGGGACCGCCCGGACCGCCCGGGACCGCCCCGGACCTCCCGGAACGCCCGGGACCGCCCGGGACCGCCCGGGACCACCCGGGACCGCCCGGGACCACCCGGGATCGCCCGGGACCGCCCAGGACCGCCCAGTACCGCCCCGGACCGCCCGGGACCGCCCGGCCGGGACCGCCCGGACCAGCCCCCGGCCAGCCCCGGACCGCCCGGGACCGCCCGGGACCGCCCGGGACCGCCCGGGACCGCCCGGGACCGCCCGGGACCGCCCGGGACCGGCCCGGACCGGCCCGGACCGCCCCGACCGCCCCCGGACCGCCCGGGACCGCCCCGGACCGCCCGGGACCGCCCCGGACCGCCCGGGACCGCCCGGGACCGCCCCGGACTGCCCCGGACCGCCCGGACCGCCCGGGACCGCCCGGGACCGCCCGGGACATCCCGGGACCGCCCGGGACCGCCCGGGACCGCCCGGGACCGCCCCGGACTGCCCGGACCGCCCGGGGACCGCCCCAGACCGCCCGGGACCGCCGGGACCGCCTGGGACCACCCGGGACCGCCCAGGGACCGCCCGGGACCGCCCGGGACCGCCCGGACCGCCCGGGACCGCCCGGGACCGCACGGGACCGCCCGGACCGTACGGGAACCGCCCAGGACCGCCCGGGACCGCCCAGGAACGCCCCGGACCGCCCGGGACCGCCCGGGGACCGCCCGGACCGCCCGGGACCGCCCGGGACTGCTGTGACCGCCCGGGACCGCCCCGGACCGCCACGGACCGCCCGGGACCGCCCGGGACCGCGCGGACCGCCCAGGACCGCCCTGGACCGCCCCGAACTGCCCGGGACCGCCCCGGACCACCCGGGACCGCCCGGGACCGCCCGGGACCGCCCGGGACCGCCCCAGACCGCCCGGGACCGCCCGGGACCGCTTGGGACCACCCGGGACCGCCCGGGACCGCCCGGGACCGCCCGGGACCGCCCGTGACCGCCCGGGACCGCCCGGGACCGCCCGGGACCGCCCCGGACCGCCTGGGACCGCCCAGGACCGCCCGGGACCGCCCGGGACCGCCCCGGACTGCCCGGGACCGCCCGGGACCGCCCGGGACCGCCCGGGACCGCCCTGGGACTGCCTGGGACCGCCCGGGACCGCCCCGGACCGCCACGGGCCGCCGGACCGCCCGGGACCCGCGCGGAACCGCCCGGGACCGCCCTGGACCGCCCGGACTGCCCGGGACCGCCCCGACCACCCGGGACCGCCCGGGACCCCCTCGGACCGCCCGGGACCGCCCGGGACCGCCCGGGACCGCCCGGGACCGCCCTGAACCGCCAGGGACCGTCCTGGAATGCCCGGGACCGCCTGGAACCGCCCGGGACCGCCCGAGACCGCCTGGGACCACCCGGAACCGTCTGGACCGTCTGGGACGCCCGGGATCACACGGGACCGCCCGGGACCGACCCGGACCGCCCGGGACCGCCCTGGACCGCCCGGGACCACCCCGGACCGCCCGGGACCGCCCCGGACCGCCCGGGACCGCCCCAGACCGCCCGGGACCGCCCCAGACTGCCCGGGACCGCCCCGGACCGCCCAGGACCGCCCCGGACCACCCGGGACCGCCCGGGACCGCCCGGGACCACCCTGGACCGCCCGGGACCGCCCCGGTACCGCCCGGACCGCCCCAGACCGCCCGGGACCGCCGAGGACCGCCCGGGACCGCCCGGGACCGCCCGGGACCACCCGGGACCGCCCGGGACCGCCCGGGACCGCCCCGGACCGCCCGGGACCGCCCGGGACCGCCCGCGACCGCCCGGGACCGCCCGGGACCGCCCGGGATCGCCCGGGACCGCCCGGGACCGCCCGGGACCACCCGGGATCGCCCGGGACCGCCCGGGACCGCCCGGTCGCCCCGGACCGCCCGGGACCGCCCGGGACCCGCTCCGGACCGCCCCGGACCGCCCCGGACCGCCCGGGACCGCCCGGGACCGCCCGGGACCGGCTCGGACCGCCGTGAACCGCCCCGGACCGCCCGGGACCGCCCCGGACCGCCGGGACCGCCCCGGACCGCCCGGGACCGCCCGGGACCGCCCCGGACTGCCCCGGACCGCCCGGGACCGCCCGGGACCGCCCGGGACCGCCCGGGACATCCCGGGACCGCCGGGACCGCCCGGGACCGCCCGGGACCGCCCCGGACTGCCCGGGACCGCCCGGGACCGCCACAGGACCGCCCGGGACCGCCCGGGACCGGCTCGGACCGCCCGTGACCGCCCCGGACCGCCCGGGACCGCCCCGGACCGCCCGGGACCGCCCCGGACCGCCCCAGACCGCCCGGGACCGCCCGGGACCGCCTGGGACCACCCGGGACCGCCCGGGACCGCCCGGGACCGCCCGGGACCGCCCGGGACCGCCCGGGACCGCTCCGGACCGCCCCGACCGCCCCGGACCGCCCGGGACCGCCCGGGACCGCCCGGGACCGGCTCGGGACCGCCCGTGACCGCCCCGGACCGCCGGGACCGCCCCGGACCGCCCGGGACCGCCCCGGACCCGCCCGGGACCGCCCGGGACCGCCCGGACTGCCCGGACCGCCCGGGACCGCCCGGGACCGCCCGGGACCGCCCGGGACATCCCGGGACCGCCCGGGACCGCCCGGGACCGCCCGGGACCGCCCCGGACTGCCCGGGACCGCCCGGGACCGCCCCAGACCGCCCGGGACCGCCCGGGACCGCCTGGGACCACCCGGGACCGCCCGGGACCGCCCGGGACCGCCCGGGACCGCCCGGGACCGCCCGGGACCGCACGGGACCGCCCCGGACCGCCCGGGACCGCCCAGGACCGCCCGGGACCGCCCAGGACCGCCCGGGACCGCCCGGGACCGCCCGGACCGCCCGGGACCGCCCCGGACCGCCCGGGACCGCCCGGGACCGCCCGGGACCGCCCGGGACCGCTCCGGACCGCCCCAGGACCGCCCGGACCGCCCGGGACTGCCCGGGACCGCCCGGGACCGCCCGGGACCGCCCGGGACCGGCCTGGACCGCCCGTGACCGCCCTGGACCGCCCGGGACCGCCCGGGACCGCCCGTGACCGCCCCGGACTGCCCGGGACCGCCCGGGACCGCCCCGGACCGCCCCGGACCGCCCGGGACCGCCCGGGACTGCCCGGGACCGCCCGGGACCACCCAGGACTGCCCGGGACCGCCCGGGACCGCCCCAGACCGCCCGGGACCGCCCGGGACCGCCTGGGACCACCCGGGACCGCCCGGGACCGCCCGGGACCGCTCGGGACCGCCCGTGACCGCCCGGGACCGCCCAGGACCGCCCGGGACCGCCCCGGACCGCCCGGGACCGCCCAGGACCGCCCGGGACCGCCCAGGAGCGCCCGGGACCGCCCGGGACCGCCCGGGACCGCCCGGGACCGCCCCGGACCGCCCGGGACCGCCCGGGACCGCCCAGGACCGCCCGGGACCGCCCGGGACTGCCTGGGACCGCCCGGGACCGCCCCGGACCGCCACGGACCGCCCGGGACCGCCCGGGACCGCGCGGAACCGCCCGGGACCGCCCTGGACCGCCCCGGACTGCCCGGGACCGCCCCGGACCACCCGGGACCGCCCGGGACCCCCTCGGACCGCCCGGGACCGCCCGGGACCGCCCGGGACCGCCCGGACCGCCCGGGATCGCCCTGGACCGCCAGGGACCGCCCTGGAATGCCCGGGACCGCCTGGAACCGCCCGGGACCGCCCGAGACCGCCCGGGACCACCCAGAACCGTCTGGACCGTCTGGGACCGCCCGGGACCGCACGGGACCGCCCCGGACCGCCCGGGACCGCCCAGGACCGCCCGGGACCGCCCAGGACCGCCCGGGACCGCTCGGGACCGCCCGGGACCGCCCGGGACCGCCCCGGACCGCCCGGGACCGCCCGGGACCGCCCGGGACCGCCCGGGACCGCTCCGGACCGCCCCAGACCGCCCCGGACCGCCCCAGACCGCCCGGGACCGCCCGGGACCGCCTGGGACCACCCGGGACGGCCCGGGACCGCCCGGGACCGCCCGGGACCGCCCGTGACCGCCCGGGACCGCCCCAGGACCGCCCGGGACCGCCCCGGACCGCCCGGGACCGCCCAGGACCGCCCGGACCGCCCAGGAGCGCCCGGGACCGCCCGGGACCGCCCGGGACCGCCCGGGACCGCCCCGGACCGCCGGGGACCGCCCGGGACCGCCCGGGACCGCCCGGGACCGCCCGGTACCGCCCGGGACTGCCTGGGACCGCCCGGGACCGCCCCGGACCGCCACGGACCGCCCGGGACCGCCCGGGACCGCGCGGAACCGCCCGGGACCGCCCTGGACCGCCCCGGACTGCCCGGGACCGCCCAGGACCACCCGGGACCGCCCGGGACCCCCTCGGACCGCCCGGGACCGACCGGGACCGCCCGGGACCGCCCGGGACCGCCCTGGACCGCCAGGGACCGCCCTGGAATGCCCGGGACCGCCTGGAACCGCCCGGGACCGCCCGAGACCGCCCGGGACCACCCGGAACCGTCTCGACCGTCTGGGACCGCCCGGGATCACACGGGACCGCCCGGGAACGCCCCGGACCGCCCGGGACCGCCCTGGACCGCCCGGGACCACCCCGGACCGCCCGGGACCGCCCGGACCGCCCGGGACCGCCCCAGACCGCCCGGGACCGCCCCAGACTGCCCGGGACCGCCCCGGACCGCCCAGGACCGCCCCGGACCGCCCTGGACCGCACGGGACCGGCTCGGACCGCCCGTGACCGCCCCGGACCGCCCGGGACCGCCCCGGACCGCCCGGGACCGCCCCGGACCGCCCGGGACCGCCCGGGACCGCCCCGGACTGCCCCGGACCGCCCGGGACCGCCCGGGACCGCCCGGGACCGCCCGGGACATCCCGGGACCGCCCGGGACCGCCCGGGACCGCCCGGGACCGCCCCGGACTGCCCGGGACCGCCCGGGACCGCCCCAGACCGCCCGGGACCGCCCGGACGCCTGGGACCACCCGGGACCGCCCGGGACCGCCCGGGACCGCCCGGGACCGCCCGGGACCGCCCGGGACCGCACGGGACCGCCCCGGACCGCCCGGGACCGCCCAGGACCGCCCGGGACCGCCCAGGACCGCCCGGGACCGCCCGGGACCGCCCGGGACCGCCCGGGACCGCCCCGGACCGCCCGGGACCGCCCGGGACCGCCCGGGACCGCCCGGGACCGCTCCGGACCGCCCCAGACCGCCCCGGACCGCCCGGGACCGCCCGGGACTGCCCGGGACCGCCCGGGACCGCCCGGGACCGGCCTGGACCGCCCGTGACCGCCCCGGACCGCCCGGGACCGCCCGGACCGCCCGGGACCGCCCCGGACCGCCCGGGACCGCCCGGGACCGCCCCGGACCGCCCCGGACCGCCCGGGACCGCCCGGGACTGCCCGGGACCGCCCGGGACCGCCCAGGACTGCCCGGGACCGCCCGGGACCGCCCCAGACCGCCCGGGACCGCCCGGGACCACCTGGGACCACCCGGGACCGCCCGGGACCGCCCGGGACCGCCCGGGACCGCCCGTGACCGCCCGGGACCGCCCAGGACCGCCCGGGACCGCCCGGACCGCCCGGGACCGCCCAGGACCGCCCAGGACCGCCCAGGAGCGCCCGGGACCGCCCGGGACCGCCCGGGACCGCCCGGGACCGCCCCGGACCGCCCGGGACCGCCCGGGACCGCCCGGGACCGCCCGGGACCGCCCGGGACTGCCTGGGACCGCCCGGGACCGCCCCGGACCGCCACGGACCGCCCGGGACCGCCCGGGACCGCGCGGACCGCCCGGGACCGCCCTGGACCGCCCCGGACTGCCCGGGACCGCCCCGACCACCCGGGACCGCCCGGGACCCCCTCGGACCGCCCGGGACCGCCCGGGACCGCCTGGGACCGCCCGGGACCGCCCTGGACCGCCAGGGACCGCCCTGGAATGCCCGGGACCGCCTGGAACCGCCCGGGACCGCCCGAGACCGCCCGGGACCACCCGGAACCGTCTGGACCGTCTGGGACCGCCCGGGATCACACGGGACCGCCCGGGACCGCCCCGGACCGCCCGTGACCGCCCTGGACCGCCCGGGACCACCCCGGACCGCCCGGGACTGCCCCGGACCGCCCGGGACCGCCCCAGACCGCCCGGGACCGCCCCAGACTGCCCGGGACCGCCCCGGACCGCCCAGGACCGCCCCGGACCACCCGGGACCGCCCGGGACCGCCCGGGACCACCCTGGACCGCCCGGGACCGCGCGGTACCGCCCCGGACCGCCCCGGACCGCCCGGGACCACCCAGGACCGCCCGGGACCGCCCGGGACCGCCCGGGACCACCCGGGACCGCCCGGGACCGCCCGGGACCGCCCCGGACCGCCCGGGACCGCCCGGGACCGCCCGCGACCGCCCGGGACCACCCGGGACCGCCCGGGATCGCCCGGGACCGCCCGGGACCGCCCGGGACCGCCCCGGACCGCCCGGGACCGCCCGGGACCGCCCCGGGCCGCCCGGGACCGCCCGGGACCGCCCGCGACTGCCCGGGACCGCCCGGGACCGCCCGGGATCGCCCGGGACCGCCCGGGACCGCCCGGGACCGCCCCGGACCGCCCGGGACCGCCTCGGACCGCCCGGGACCGCCCCGGACCTCCCGGGACCGCCCGGGACCGGCCGGGACCGCCCGGGACCGCCCGGGACCGGCCGGGCACGCCCGGCACCGCCCAGGACTGCCCCGGACCGCCTGGGACCGCACCGGACCGCCCGGGACCGCCCCGGACCGCCCGGGACCGCCCCGGTCCGCCCTGGACCGCCCCGGACCGCCCGGGACCGCCTCGGACCGCCCGGGACGGCCCAGGACCGCCCGGGACCGCCCGTGACCGCCCGGGACCGCCCGGGACTGCCCCAGACCGCCCGGGACCGCCCGGGACTGCCCGGGACCGCCCGGGACCGCCCGGGACCGCCTGGGACCGCCCAGGACTGCCCCGGACCGCCCGGGACCGCCCAGGACCGCCCGGGACCGACCGGGACCGCCCGGGACCGCCCGGGACCGCCCGGGACCGCCCGCGACCGCCCGGGACCGCTCCGGACCGCCCCAGACCGTCCCGGACCGCCCGGGACCGCCCGGGACCGCCCGGGACCGCCCGGGACCGGCCCGGATTGCCCGTGACCGCCCCGGACCGCCCGGGACCGCCCCGGACCGCCCGGGACCGCCCCGGACCGCCCGGGACCGCCCGGGACCGCCCCGGACCGTCTGGAACCGCCCGGGACCACCCGGGACTGCCCGGGACTGCCCCGGACCGCCCGGGACCGCCCAGGACCGCCTGGGACCGCCCGGGATCGCCCGGGACCGCCCGGGACCGCCCGGGACCGCCCCGGACCGCCCGGGACCGCCCCGGACCGCCCGGGACCGCCCCGGACCTCCCGGGACTGCCCGGGACCGCCCGGGACCGCCCGGGACCACCCGGGACCGCCCGGGACCACCCGGGATAGCCCGGGACCGCCCGGGACCGCCCAGTACCGCCCCGGACCGCCCGGGACCGCCCGGGACCGCTCCGGACCGCCCCGGACCGCCCGGGACCGCCCGGGACCGCCCGGGACCGCCCTGGACCGCCCGGGACCGCCCGGGACCGCCCGGGACCGGCCCGGACCGCCCGTGACCGCCCGGGACCGCCCGGGACCGCCCCGGACCGCCCGGAACCGCCCCGGACCGCCCGGGACCGCCCGCGACCGCCCCAGACTGCCCCGGACCGCCCAGGACCGCCCGGGACCGCCCGGGACCGCCCGGGACATCCCGGGACTGCCCGGGACCGCCCGGGACCGCCCGGGACCGCCCCGGACTGCCCGGGACCGCCCGGGACCGCCCCAGACCGCCCGGGACCGCCCGGGACCGCCTGGGACCACCCGGGACCGCCCGGGACCGCCCGGGACCGCCCGGGACCGCCCGGGACCGCCCGGGACCGCCCGGGACCGCACGGGAGCGCCCGGGACCGCCCCGGACCGCCCGGGACCGCCCGGGACCGCCCAGGACCGACCGGGACCGCCCGGGACCGCTCCGGACCGCCCCAGACCGTCCCGGACCGCCCGGGACCGCCCGGGACCGCCCGGGACCGCCCGGGACCGCCCGGGACCGGCCCGGATTGCCCGTGACCGCCCCGGACCGCCCGGGACCGCCCCGGACCGCCCGGGACCGCCCCGGACCGCCCGGGACCGCCCGGGACCGCCCCGGACCGTCTGGAACCGCCCGGGACCACCCGGGACTGCCCGGGACTGCCCCGGACCGCCCGGGACCGCCCCGGACCGCCCGGGACCATCCCGGACCGCCCGGGACCGCCCCGGACCGCCCGGGACTGCCCCAGACCGCCCGGGACTGCCCCAGACTGCCCGGGACCGCCCCGGACCGCCCGGGACGGCCCCGGACCGCCCGGGACCATCCCGGACCGCCAGGGACCGCCCTGGAATGCCCGGGACCGCCTGGAACCGCCCGGGACCGCCCGAGACCGCCCGGGACCACCCGGAACCGTCTGGACCGTCTGGGACCGCCCGGGATCACACGGGACCGCCTGGGACCGCCCCGGACCGCCCGGGACCGCCCTGGACCGCCCGGGACCACCCCGGACCGCCCGAGACCGCCCCCGACCGCCCGGGACCGCCCCAGACCGCCCGGGACCGCCCCAGACTGCCCGGGACCGCCCCGGACCGCCCAGGACCGCCCCGGACCACCCGGGACCGCCCGGGACCGCCCGGACCGCCCTGGACCGCCCGGGACCGCCCGGTACCGCCCCGGACCGCCCCGGACCGCCCGGGACCGCCCAGGACCGCCCGGGACCGCCTGGGACCGCCCGGGACCACCCGAGACCGCCCGGGACCGCCCGGGACCGCCCCGGACCGCCCGGGACCGCCCGGGACCGCCCGGGACTGCCCGGGACCACCCGGGACCGCCCGGGACCGCCCGGGACCGCCCCGGACCGCCCGGGACCGCCCGGGACCGCCCGCGACCGCCCGGGACCACCCGGGACCGCCCGGGATCGCCCGGGACCGCCCGGGACCGCCCGGGACCGCCCCGGACCGCCCGGGACCGCCCGGGACCGCCCCGGGCCGCCCGGGACCGCCCGGGACCGCCCGCGACTGCCCGGGACCGCCCGGGACCGCCCGGGATCGCCCGGGACCGCCCGGGACCGCCCGGGACCGCCCCGGACCGCCCGGGACCGCCTCGGACCGCCCGGGACCGCCCCGGACCTCCCGGGACCGCCCGGGACCGGCCGGGACCGCCCGGGACCGCCCGGGACCGCCCGGGATCGCCCGGGCACGCCCGGCACCGCCCAGGACTGCCCCGGACCGCCTGGGACCGCACCGGACCGCCCGGGACCGCCCCGGACCGCCCGGGACCGCCCCGGTCCGCCCTGGACTGCCCCGGACCGCCCGGGACCGCCTCGGACCGCCCGGGACCGCCCAGGACCGCCCGGGACCGCCCGTGACCGCCCGGGACCGCCCAGTACCGCCCCGGACCGCCCGGGACCGCCCGGGACCGCTCCGGACCGCCCCGGACCGCCCGGGACCGCCCGGGACCGCCCGGGACCGCCCTGGACCGCCCGGGACCGCCCGGGACCGCCCGGGACCGGCCCGGACCGCCCGTGACCGCCCGGGACCGCCCGGGACCGCCCCGGACCGCCCGGAACCGCCCCGGACCGCCCGGGACCGCCCGCGACCGCCCCAGACTGCCCCGGACCGCCCAGGACCGCCCGGGACCGCCCGGGACCGCCCGGGACATCCCGGGACTGCCCGGGACCGCCCGGGACCGCCCGGGACCGCCCCGGACTGCCCGGGACCGCCCGGGACCGCCCCAGACCGCCCGGGACCGCCCGGGACCGCCTGGGACCACCCGGGACCGCCCGGGACCGCCCGGGACCGCCCGGGACCGCCCGGGACCGCCCGGGACCGCCCGGGACCGCACGGGAGCGCCCGGGACCGCCCCGGACCGCCCGGGACCGCCCGGGACCGCCCAGGACCGCCCGGGACCGCCCGGGACCGCTCCGGACCGCCCCAGACCGTCCCGGACCGCCCGGGACCGCCCGGGACCGCCCGGGACCGCCCGGGACCGCCCGGGACCGGCCCGGATTGCCCGTGACCGCCCCGGACCGCCCGGGACCGCCCCGGACCGCCCGGGACCGCCCCGGACCGCCCGGGACCGCCCGGGACCGCCCCGGACCGTCTGGAACCGCCCGGGACCACCCGGGACTGCCCGGGACTGCCCCGGACCGCCCGGGACCGCCCCGGACCGCCCGGGACCATCCCGGACCGCCCGGGACCGCCCCGGACCGCCCGGGACTGCCCCAGACCGCCCGGGACTGCCCCAGACTGCCCGGGACCGCCCCGGACCGCCCGGGACGGCCCCGGACCGCCCGGGACCATCCCGGACCGCCAGGGACCGCCCTGGAATGCCCGGGACCGCCTGGAACCGCCCGGGACCGCCCGAGACCGCCCGGGACCACCCGGAACCGTCTGGACCGTCTGGGACCGCCCGGGATCACACGGGACCGCCTGGGACCGCCCCGGACCGCCCGGGACCGCCCTGGACCGCCCGGGACCACCCCGGACCGCCCGAGACCGCCCCCGACCGCCCGGGACCGCCCCAGACCGCCCGGGACCGCCCCAGACTGCCCGGGACCGCCCCGGACCGCCCAGGACCGCCCCGGACCACCCGGGACCGCCCGGGACCGCCCGGACCGCCCTGGACCGCCCGGGACCGCCCGGTACCGCCCCGGACCGCCCCGGACCGCCCGGGACCGCCCAGGACCGCCCGGGACCGCCTGGGACCGCCCGGGACCACCCGAGACCGCCCGGGACCGCCCGGGACCGCCCCGGACCGCCCGGGACCGCCCGGGACCGCCCGGGACTGCCCGGGACCACCCGGGACCGCCCGGGACCGCCCGGGACCGCCCCGGACCGCCCGGGACCGCCCGGGACCGCCCGCGACCGCCCGGGACCACCCGGGACCGCCCGGGATCGCCCGGGACCGCCCGGGACCGCCCGGGACCGCCCCGGACCGCCCGGGACCGCCCGGGACCGCCCCGGGCCGCCCGGGACCGCCCGGGACCGCCCGCGACTGCCCGGGACCGCCCGGGACCGCCCGGGATCGCCCGGGACCGCCCGGGACCGCCCGGGACCGCCCCGGACCGCCCGGGACCGCCTCGGACCGCCCGGGACCGCCCCGGACCTCCCGGGACCGCCCGGGACCGGCCGGGACCGCCCGGGACCGCCCGGGACCGCCCGGGATCGCCCGGGCACGCCCGGCACCGCCCAGGACTGCCCCGGACCGCCTGGGACCGCACCGGACCGCCCGGGACCGCCCCGGACCGCCCGGGACCGCCCCGGTCCGCCCTGGACTGCCCCGGACCGCCCGGGACCGCCTCGGACCGCCCGGGACCGCCCAGGACCGCCCGGGACCGCCCGTGACCGCCCGGGACCGCCCGGGACCGCCCCAGACCGCCCGGGACCGCCCGGGACTGCCCGGGACCGCCCGGGACCGCCCGGGACCGCCTGGGACCGCCCAGGACTGCCCCGGACCGCCCGGGACCGCCCGGGACCGCCCGGGACCGACCGGGACCGCCCGGGACCGCCCGGGACCGCCTGGGACCGCACAGGACTGCCCCGGACCGCCCCGGACCGCCCGGGACCGCCCGGGACCGCCCGCGACCGCCCAGGACCGCCTGGGACCGCCCGGGATCGCCCGGGACCGCCCGGGACCGCCCGGGACCGCCCCGGACCGCCCGGGACCGCCCCGGACCGCCCGGGACCGCCCCGGACCTCCCGGGACCGCCCGGGACCGCCCGGGACCGCCCGGGACCACCCGGGACCGCCCGGGACCACCCGGGATAGCCCGGGACCGCCCGGGACCGCCCAGTACCGCCCCGGACCGCCCGGGACCGCCCGGGACCGCTCCGGACCGCCCCGGACCGCCCGGGACCGCCCGGGACCGCCCGGGACCGCCCTGGACCGCCCGGGACCGCCCGGGACAGCCCGGGACCGGCCCGGACCGCCCGTGACCGCCCGGGACCGCCCGGGACCGCCCCGGACCGCCCGGGACTGCCCCGGACCGCCCGGGACCGCCCGGGACCGCCCCGGACTGCCCCGGACCGCCGAGGACCGCCCGGGACCGCCCGGGACCGCCCGGGACATCCCGGGACTGCCCGGGACCGCCCGGGACCGCCCGGGACCGCCCCGGACTGCCCGGGACCGCCCGGGACCGCCCCAGACCGCCCGGGACCGCCCGGGACCGCCTGGGACCACCCGGGACCGCCCGGGACCGCCCGGGACCGCTCGGGACCGCCCGGGACCGCCCGGGACCGCCCGGGACCGCACGGGACCGCCCGGGACCGCCCCGGACCGCCCGGGACCGCCCGGGACCGCCCAGGACCGCCCGGGACCGCCCGGGACCGCCCGGGACCGCCCGGGACCGCCCCGGACCGCCCGGGACCGCCCGGGACCGCCCGGGACCGCCCGGGACCGCCCGGGACCGCTCCGGACCGCCCCAGACCGTCCCGGACCGCCCGGGACCGCCCGGGACCGCCCGGGACCGCCCGGGACCGCCCGGGACCGCCCGGGACCGGCCCGGACCGCCCGTGACCGCCCCGGAACGCCCGGGACCGCCCCGGATCGCCCGGGACCGCCCCGGACCGCCCGAGACCGCCCGGGACCGCCCCGGACCGTCTGGAACCGCCCAGGACCACCCGGGACTGCCCGGGACTGCCCCGGACCGCCCGGGACCGCCCCGGACCGCCCGGGACCATCCCGGACCGCCCGGGACCGCCCCGGACCGCCCGGGACTGCCCCAGACCGCCCGGGACTGCCCCAGACTGCCCGGGACCGCCCCGGACCGCCCGGGACGGCCCCGGACCGCCCGGGACCATCCCGGACCGCCAGGGACCGCCCTGGAATGCCCGGGACCGCCTGGAACCGCCCGGGACCGCCCGAGACCGCCCGGGACCACCCGGAACCGTCTGGACCGTCTGGGACCGCCCGGGATCACACGGGACCGCCTGGGACCGCCCCGGACCGCCCGGGACCGCCCTGGACCGCCCGGGACCACCCCGGACCGCCCGAGACCGCCCCCGACCGCCCGGGACCGCCCCAGACCGCCCGGGACCGCCCCAGACTGCCCGGGACCGCCCCGGACCGCCCAGGACCGCCCCGGACCACCCGGGACCGCCCGGGACCGCCCGGACCGCCCTGGACCGCCCGGGACCGCCCGGTACCGCCCCGGACCGCCCCGGACCGCCCGGGACCGCCCAGGACCGCCCGGGACCGCCCGAGACCGCCCGGGACCACCCGGGACCGCCCGGGACCGCCCGGGACTGCCCCGGACCGCCCGGGACCGCCCGGGACCGCCCAGGACCGCCCGGGACCGCCCGAGACCGCCCGGGACCACCCGGGACCGCCCGGGACCGCCCGGGACATCCCGGGACTGCCCGGGACCGCCCGGGACCGCCCGGGACCGCCCCGGACTGCCCGGGACCGCCCGGGACCGCCCCAGACCGCCCGGGACCGCCCGGGACCGCCTGGGACCACCCGGGACCGCCCGGGACCGCCCGGGACCGCCCGGGACCGCCCGGGACCGCCCGGGACCGCCCGGGACCGCACGGGACCGCCCGGGACCGCCCCGGACCGCCCGGGACCGCCCGGGACCGCCCAGGACCGCCCGGGACCGCCCGGGACCGCCCGGGACCGCCCGGGACCGCCCCGGACCGCCCGGGACCGCCCGGGACCGCCCGGGACCGCCCGGGACCGCCCGGGACCGCTCCGGACCGCCCCAGACCGTCCCGGACCGCCCGGGACCGCCCGGGACCGCCCGGGACCGCCCGGGACCGCCCGGGACCGGCCCGGACCGCCCGTGACCGCCCCGGACCGCCCGGGACCGCCCCGGACCGCCCGGGACCGCCCCGGACCGCCCGAGACCGCCCGGGACCGCCCCGGACCGTCTGGAACCGCCCGGGACCACCCGGGACTGCCCGGGACTGCCCCGGACCGCCCGGGACCGCCCCGGACCGCCCGGGACCATCCCGGACCGCCCGGGACCGCCCCGGACCGCCCGGGACTGCCCCAGACCGCCCGGGACTGCCCCAGACTGCCCGGGACCGCCCCGGACCGCCCGGGACGGCCCCGGACCGCCCGGGACCATCCCGGACCGCCAGGGACCGCCCTGGAATGCCCGGGACCGCCTGGAACCGCCCGGGACCGCCCGAGACCGCCCGGGACCACCCGGAACTGTCTGGACCGTCTGGGACCGCCCGGGATCACACGGGACCGCCTGGGACCGCCCCGGACCGCCCGGGACCGCCCTGGACCGCCCGGGACCACCCCGGACCGCCCGAGACCGCCCCCGACCGCCCGGGACCGCCCCAGACCGCCCGGGACCGCCCCAGACTGCCCGGGACCGCCCCGGACCGCCCAGGACCGCCCCGGACCACCCGGGACCGCCCGGGACCGCCCGGACCGCCCTGGACCGCCCGGGACCGCCCGGTACCGCCCCGGACCGCCCCGGACCGCCCGGGACCGCCCAGGACCGCCCGGGACCGCCCGAGACCGCCCGGGACCACCCGGGACCGCCCGGGACCGCCCGGGACTGCCCCGGACCGCCCGGGACCGCCCGGGACCGCCCGCGACCGGCCGGGACCGCCCGGGACCGCCCGGGATCGCCCGGGACCGCCCGGGACCGCCCGGGACCGCCCCGGACCGCCCGGGACCGCCCGGGACCGCCCCGGGCCGCCCGGGACCGCCCGGGACCGCCCGCGACTGCCCGGGACCACCCGGGACCGCCCAAGATCCCAGGGACCGCCCGGGACTGCCCCGGACCGCCCGGGACCGCCTCGGACCGCCCGGGACCGCCCCGGACCTCCCGGGACCGCCCGGGACCGGCCGGGACCGTCCGGGACCGCCCGGGACCGCCCGGGATCGCCCGGGACCGCCCGGCACCGCCCAGGACTGCCCCGGACTGCCCGGGACCGCACCGGACCGCCCGGGACCGCCCCGGACCGCCCGGGACCGCCCCGGTCCGCCCGGGACCGCCCGGGACCGCCCGGGACCGCCTGGGACCGCCCAGGACTGCCCCGGACCGCCCGGGACCGCCCGGGACCGCCCGGGACCGACCGGGACTGCCCGGGACCGCCCGGGACCGCCTGGGACCGCACAGGACTGCCCCGGACCGCCCCGCACCGCCCGGGACCGCCCGGGACTGCCCGGGACCGCCCGGGACCGCCCGGGACCGCCCCGGACCGCCCGGGACCGCCCCGGACCACCCGGGACTGCCCAGGACCGCCTCGGACCGCCCAGGACCGCCCGGGACCGCGCGGGACCGCCCGGGACCGCCCTGGACTGCCCGGGACCGCCCTGGAACGCCCGGGACCGCCCGGGACTGCCCGGGACCGCCCGAGACCGCCCGGGACCGCCCGGGACCGTCCGGACCGTCTGGAACCGCCCGGGACCACACGGGACCGCCCGGGACTGCCCCGGACCGCCCGGGACCGCCCCGGACCACCCTGGACCATCCCGGACCGCCCGGGACCGCCCCGGACCGCCCGGGACCGCCCCGGGCCGCCCGGGACCGCCCCAGACTGCCCGGGACCGCCCCGGACCGCCCGGGACGGCCCCGGACTGCCCGGGACCGCCCGGGACCGCCCGGGACCGCCCCGGACCGCCCGGGACCGGCCGGTACCGCCCCGGACCGCCCCGGACCGCCCGGGACCGCCCAGGACCGCCCGGGACTGCCCGGGACCGCCCGGGACTGCCCGGGACCGCCCAGGACCGCCCGGGACCGCCCGGGACCGCCCGGGACCGCCCGAGACCGCCCGGGACCGCCCGGGACCGTCCGGACCGTCTGGAACCGCCCGGGACCACACGGGACCGCCCGGGACTGCCCCGGACCGCCCGGGACCGCCCCGGACCGCCCGGGACCATCCCGGACCGCCCGGGACCGCCCCAGACCGCCCGGGACCGCCCCGGACCGCCCGGGACTGCCCCAGACTGCCCGGGACCGCCCCGGACCGCCCGGGACGGCCCCGGACTGCCCGGGACCGCCCGGGACCACCCGGGACCGCTCCGGACCGCTCGGGACCGCCCCGGACTGCCCGGGACCGCCCCGGACCTCCCGGGACTGCCCGGGACCGCCCGGGACCGCCCGGGACCGCCCGGGACTGCCCGCGATCGCCCGGGACCGCCCGGGACCGCCCAGGACCGCCCGGGACCGCCCCGGACCACCCGGGACTGCCCGGGACCGCCCGGGACCGCCCGGGACCGCCCGGGACCGCCCGGGACCGCCTGGGACCGCCCGGGACCGCCCCGGACCGCCACGGACCACCCAGGACCGCCCAGGACCGCCCGGGACAGTCCGGACCGTCTGGGACCGCCCGCGACCACACGGGACCGCACGGGACCGCCCCGGACCGCCCGGGACCGCCCTGGACCACCCGGGACCACCCCGAACCGCCCGGGACCGCCCCGGACCGCCCGGGACAGCCCCGGACCGCCCGGGACCGCCCCAGACTGCCCGGGACCGCCCCGGACCGCCCGGGACCGCCCCGAACCGCCCGGGACCGCCCAGGACCGCCCGGGACCGCCCCGGACCGCCCGGGACCGCCCGGTACTGCCCCGGACCGCCCCGGACCGCCTGGGACCGCCCAGGACCGCCTGGGACCGCCCGGGACCGCCCGGGACCGCACGGGACCGCCCCGGACCGCCGGGGACCGCCCGGGACCGCCCACAACCGCCCAGGACCGACCGGGACCGCCCGGGATCGCCCGGGACCGCCCGGGACCGCCCAAGATCGCCCGGGACCACCCGGGACCGCCCAAGATCGCCCGGGACCGCCCGGGACCGCCCGGGACTGCCCCGGACCGCCCGGGACCGCCTCGGACCGCCCGGGACCGCCCCGGACCTCCCGGGACCGCCCGGGACCGGCCGGGACCGCCCGGGACCGCCCGGGACCGCCCAGGATCGCCCGGGACCGCCCGGCACCGCCCAGGACTGCCCCGGACCGCCCCGGACCACCCTGGACCATCCCGGACCGCCCGGGACCGCCCCGGACCGCCCGGGACCGCCCCGGGCCGCCCGGGACCGCCCCAGACTGCCCGGGACCGCCCCGGACCGCCCGGGACGGCCCCGGACTGCCCGGGACCGCCCGGGACCGCCCGGGACCGCCCCGGACCGCCCGGGACCGGCCGGTACCGCCCCGGACCGCCCCGGACCGCCCGGGACCGCCCAGGACCGCCTGGGACTGCCCGGGACCGCCCGGGACTGCCCGGGACCGCCCAGGACCGCCCGGGACCGCCCGGGACCGCCCGGGACCGCCCGAGACCGCCCGGGACCGCCCGGGACCGTCCGGACCGTCTGGAACCGCCCGGGACCACACGGGACCGCCCGGGACTGCCCCGGACCGCACGGGACCGCCCCGGACCGCCCGGGACCATCCCGGACCGCCCGGGACCGCCCCAGACCGCCCGGGACCGCCCCGGACCGCCCGGGACTGCCCCAGACTGCCCGGGACCGCCCCGGACCGCCCGGGACGGCCCCGGACTGCCCGGGACCGCCCGGGACCACCCGGGACCGCTCCGGACCGCTCGGGACCGCCCCGGACTGCCCGGGACCGCCCCGGACCTCCCGGGACTGCCCGGGACCGCCCGGGACCGCCCGGGACCGCCCGGGACTGCCCGCGATCGCCCGGGACCGCCCGGGACCGCCCAGGACCGCCCGGGACCGCCCCGGACCACCCGGGACTGCCCGGGACCGCCCGGGACCGCCCGGGACCGCCCGGGACCGCCCGGGACCGCCTGGGACCGCCCGGGACCGCCCCGGACCGCCACGGACCACCCAGGACCGCCCAGGACCGCCCGGGACAGTCCGGACCGTCTGGGACCGCCCGCGACCACACGGGACCGCACGGGACCGCCCCGGACCGCCCGGGACCGCCCTGGACCACCCGGGACCACCCCGAACCGCCCGGGACCGCCCCGGACCGCCCGGGACAGCCCCGGACCGCCCGGGACCGCCCCAGACTGCCCGGGACCGCCCCGGACCGCCCGGGACCGCCCCGAACTGCCCGGGACCGCCCAGGACCGCCCGGGACCGCCCCGGACCGCCCGGGACCGCCCGGTACTGCCCCGGACCGCCCCGGACCGCCTGGGACCGCCCAGGACCGCCTGGGACCGCCCGGGACCGCCCGGGACCGCACGGGACCGCCCCGGACCGCCGGGGACCGCCCGGGACCGCCCACAACCGCCCAGGACCGCCCGGGACCGCCCGGGATCGCCCGGGACCGCCCGGGACCGCCCAAGATCGCCCGGGACCACCCGGGACCGCCCAAGATCGCCCGGGACCGCCCGGGACCGCCCGGGACTGCCCCGGACCGCCCGGGACCGCCTCGGACCGCCCGGGACCGCCCCGGACCTCCCGGGACCGCCAGGGACCGGCCGGGACCGCCCGGGACCGCCCGGGACCGCCCAGGATCGCCCGGGACCGCCCGGCACCGCCCAGGACTGCCCCGGACCGCCCAGGACCGCACCGGACCGCCCGGGACCGCCCCGGACCGCCCGGGACCGCCCCGGTCCGCCCGGGACCGCCCCGGACCGCCCGGGACCGCCTCGGACCGCCCGGGACCGCCCAGGACCGCCCGGAACCACGCGTGACCGCCCGGGACCGCCCGGGACCGCCCCGGACCGCCCGGGACCGCCCGGGACCGCCCGGGACCGCCCGGGACCGCCTGGGACCGCCCAGGACTGCCCCGGACCGCCCGGGACCGCCCGGGACCGCCCGGGACCGACCGGGACCGCCCGGGACCGCCCGGGACCGCCTGGGACCGCACAGGACTGCCCCGGACCGCCCCGCACCGCCCGGGACCGCCCGGGACTGCCCGGGACCGCCCGGGACCGCCCGGGACCGCCCCGGACCGCCCGGGACCGCCCCGGACCACCCGGGACTGCCCAGGACCGCCTCGGACCGCCCAGGACCGCCCGGGACCGCGCGGGACCGCCCGGGACCGCCCTGGACTGCCCGGGACCGCCCTGGAACGCCCGGGACCGCCCGGGACTGCCCGGGACCGCCCGAGACCGCCCGGGACCGCCCGGGACCGTCCGGACCGTCTGGAACCGCCCGGGACCACACGGGACCGCCCGGGACTGCCCCGGACCGCCCGGGACCGCCCCGGACCACCCGGGACCATCCCGGACCGCCCGGGACCGCCCCGGACCGCCCGGGACCGCCCCGGGCCGCCCGGGACCGCCCCAGACTGCCCGGGACCGCCCCGGACCGCCCGGGACGGCCCCGGACTGCCCGGGACCGCCCGGGACCGCGGGGGACCGCCCCAGACCGCCGGGGACCGCCCGGGACCGCCCACAACCGCCCAGGACCGCCCGGGACCGCCCGGGATCGCCCGGGACCGCCCGGGACCACCCGGGACCGCTCCGGACCGCTCGGGACCGCCCCGGACTGCCCGGGACCGCCCCGGACCTCCCGGGACTGCCCGGGACCGCCCGGGACCGCCCGGGACCGCCCGGGACTGCCCGCGATCGCCCGGGACCGCCCGGGACCGCCCAGGACCGCCCGGGACCGCCCCGGACCGCCCGGGACTGCCCGGGACCGCCCGGGACCGCCCGGGACCGCCTGGGACCGCCCGGGACCGCCCCGGACCGCCACGGACCACCCAGGACCGCCCAGGACCGCCCGGGACAGTCCGGACCGTCTGGGACCGCCCGCGACCACACGGGACCGCACGGGACCGCCCCGGACCGCCCGGGACCGCCCTGGACCACCCGGGACCACCCCGAACCGCCCGGGACCGCCCCGGACCGCCCGGGACAGCCCCGGACCGCCCGGGACCACCCCAGACTGCCCGGGACCGCCCCGGACCGCCCGGGACCGCCCCGAACCGCCCGGGACCGCCCAGGACCGCCCGGGACCGCCCCGGACCGCCCGGGACCGCCCGGTACTGCCCCGGACCGCCCCGGACCGCCTGGGACCGCCCAGGACCGCCTGGGACCGCCCGGGACCGCCCGGGACCGCACGGGACCGCCCCGGACCGCCGGGGACCGCCCGGGACCGCCCACAACCGCCCAGGACCGCCCGGGACCGCCCGGGATCGCCCGGGACCGCCCGGGACCGCCCGGGACCGCCCCGGACCGCTCGGAACCGCCCCGGACCGCCCGGGACCGCCCCGGACCTCCCGGGACCGCCCGAGACCGCCCGGGACCGCCCGGGACCGCCCGGGACCGCCCGCGATTGCCCGGGACCGCCCGGGACCGCCCAGGACCGCCCTGGACCGCCCGGGACCGCCCAGGACCGCTCCGGACCGCCCCGGACCGCCCCGGACCGCCCGGGACCGCCCAGGACCGCCCGGGACCGCCCGGGACCGCCCGGGACTGGCCCGGACCGCCCGTGACCGCCCCGGACCGCCTGGGACTGCCCCGGACCGCCCGGGACCGCCCCGGACCGCCCGGGACCGCCCGGGACCGCCCCGGACCACCCCGGACCGCCCGGGACCGCCCGGGACAGCCCGGGACCGCCCGGGACCGCCCGGGACCGCCCGGGACCGCCCGGGACCGCCCGGGACGGCCCGGGACCGCCCCGGACCGCCCGGGACCGACGGGGACCGCCCCAGACCGCCCGGGACCGCCCGGGACCGCCTGGGACCACCCGGGACCGGCCGGGACCGACAGGGACCACCCGGGACCGCCCGGGACCGCCCGGGATTGCCCCGGACCGCCCGGGACCGCCTCGGACCGCCCGGGACCGCCCAGGACCGCCCAGGACTGCCTGGGACCGCCAGGGACCGCACGGGACCGCCCCGGACCGCTCGGGACCGCCCGGGACCACCCGGGACCACCTGGGACCGCCTGGGACCGCCTGGAACCGCCCGGGACCGCCCGGGACCGTCCGGACCGTCTGGAACCGCCCGGGACCACACGGGACCGCCCGGGACTGCCCCGGACCGCACGGGACCGCCCCGGACCGCCCGGGACCATCCCGGACCGCCCGGGACCGCCCCAGACCGCCCGGGACCGCCCCGGACCGCCCGGGACTGCCCCAGACTGCCCGGGACCGCCCCGGACCGCCCGGGACGGCCCCGGACTGCCCGGGACCGCCCGGGACCACCCGGGACCGCTCCGGACCGCTCGGGACCGCCCCGGACTGCCCGGGACCGCCCCGGACCTCCCGGGACTGCCCGGGACCGCCCGGGACCGCCCGGGACCGCCCGGGACTGCCCGCGATCGCCCGGGACCGCCCGGGACCGCCCAGGACCGCCCGGGACCGCCCCGGACCACCCGGGACTGCCCGGGACCGCCCGGGACCGCCCGGGACCGCCCGGGACCGCCCGGGACCGCCTGGGACCGCCCGGGACCGCCCCGGACCGCCACGGACCACCCAGGACCGCCCAGGACCGCCCGGGACAGTCCGGACCGTCTGGGACCGCCCGCGACCACACGGGACCGCACGGGACCGCCCCGGACCGCCCGGGACCGCCCTGGACCACCCGGGACCACCCCGAACCGCCCGGGACCGCCCCGGACCGCCCGGGACAGCCCCGGACCGCCCGGGACCGCCCCAGACTGCCCGGGACCGCCCCGGACCGCCCGGGACCGCCCCGAACTGCCCGGGACCGCCCAGGACCGCCCGGGACCGCCCCGGACCGCCCGGGACCGCCCGGTACTGCCCCGGACCGCCCCGGACCGCCTGGGACCGCCCAGGACCGCCTGGGACCGCCCGGGACCGCCCGGGACCGCACGGGACCGCCCCGGACCGCCGGGGACCGCCCGGGACCGCCCACAACCGCCCAGGACCGCCCGGGACCGCCCGGGATCGCCCGGGACCGCCCGGGACCGCCCAAGATCGCCCGGGACCACCCGGGACCGCCCAAGATCGCCCGGGACCGCCCGGGACCGCCCGGGACTGCCCCGGACCGCCCGGGACCGCCTCGGACCGCCCGGGACCGCCCCGGACCTCCCGGGACCGCCAGGGACCGGCCGGGACCGCCCGGGACCGCCCGGGACCGCCCAGGATCGCCCGGGACCGCCCGGCACCGCCCAGGACTGCCCCGGACCGCCCAGGACCGCACCGGACCGCCCGGGACCGCCCCGGACCGCCCGGGACCGCCCCGGTCCGCCCGGGACCGCCCCGGACCGCCCGGGACCGCCTCGGACCGCCCGGGACCGCCCAGGACCGCCCGGAACCACGCGTGACCGCCCGGGACCGCCCGGGACCGCCCCGGACCGCCCGGGACCGCCCGGGACCGCCCGGGACCGCCCGGGACCGCCTGGGACCGCCCAGGACTGCCCCGGACCGCCCGGGACCGCCCGGGACCGCCCGGGACCGACCGGGACCGCCCGGGACCGCCCGGGACCGCCTGGGACCGCACAGGACTGCCCCGGACCGCCCCGCACCGCCCGGGACCGCCCGGGACTGCCCGGGACCGCCCGGGACCGCCCGGGACCGCCCCGGACCGCCCGGGACCGCCCCGGACCACCCGGGACTGCCCAGGACCGCCTCGGACCGCCCAGGACCGCCCGGGACCGCGCGGGACCGCCCGGGACCGCCCTGGACTGCCCGGGACCGCCCTGGAACGCCCGGGACCGCCCGGGACTGCCCGGGACCGCCCGAGACCGCCCGGGACCGCCCGGGACCGTCCGGACCGTCTGGAACCGCCCGGGACCACACGGGACCGCCCGGGACTGCCCCGGACCGCCCGGGACCGCCCCGGACCACCCGGGACCATCCCGGACCGCCCGGGACCGCCCCGGACCGCCCGGGACCGCCCCGGGCCGCCCGGGACCGCCCCAGACTGCCCGGGACCGCCCCCGGACCGCCCGGGACGGCCCCGGACTGCCCGGGACCGCCCGGGACCGCGGGGGACCGCCCCAGACCGCCGGGGACCGCCCGGGACCGCCCACAACCGCCCAGGACCGCCCGGGACCGCCCGGGATCGCCCGGGACCGCCCGGGACCACCCGGGACCGCTCCGGACCGCTCGGGACCGCCCCGGACTGCCCGGGACCGCCCCGGACCTCCCGGGACTGCCCGGGACCGCCCGGGACCGCCCGGGACCGCCCGGGACTGCCCGCGATCGCCCGGGACCGCCCGGGACCGCCCAGGACCGCCCGGGACCGCCCCGGACCGCCCGGGACTGCCCGGGACCGCCCGGGACCGCCCGGGACCGCCTGGGACCGCCCGGGACCGCCCCGGACCGCCACGGACCACCCAGGACCGCCCAGGACCGCCCGGGACAGTCCGGACCGTCTGGGACCGCCCGCGACCACACGGGACCGCACGGGACCGCCCCGGACCGCCCGGGACCGCCCTGGACCACCCGGGACCACCCCGAACCGCCCGGGACCGCCCCGGACCGCCCGGGACAGCCCCGGACCGCCCGGGACCACCCCAGACTGCCCGGGACCGCCCCGGACCGCCCGGGACCGCCCCGAACCGCCCGGGACCGCCCAGGACCGCCCGGGACCGCCCCGGACCGCCCGGGACCGCCCGGTACTGCCCCGGACCGCCCCGGACCGCCTGGGACCGCCCAGGACCGCCTGGGACCGCCCGGGACCGCCCGGGACCGCACGGGACCGCCCCGGACCGCCGGGGACCGCCCGGGACCGCCCACAACCGCCCAGGACCGCCCGGGACCGCCCGGGATCGCCCGGGACCGCCCGGGACCGCCCGGGACCGCCCCGGACCGCTCGGAACCGCCCCGGACCGCCCGGGACCGCCCCAGACCTCCCGGGACCGCCCGAGACCGCCCGGGACCGCCCGGGACCGCCCGGGACCGCCCGCGATTGCCCGGGACCGCCCGGGACCGCCCAGGACCGCCCTGGACCGCCCGGGACCGCCCAGGACCGCTCCGGACCGCCCCGGACCGCCCCGGACCGCCCGGGACCGCCCAGGACCGCCCGGGACCGCCCAGGACCGCCCGGGACTGGCCCGGACCGCCCGTGACCGCCCCGGACCGCCTGGGACTGCCCCGGACCGCCCGGGACCGCCCCGGACCGCCCGGGACCGCCCGGGACCGCCCCGGACCACCCCGGACCGCCCGGGACCGCCCGGGACAGCCCGGGACCGCCCGGGACCGCCCGGGACCGCCCGGGACCGCCCGGGACCGCCCGGGACGGCCCGGGACCGCCCCGGACCGCCCGGGACCGACGGGGACCGCCCCAGACCGCCCGGGACCGCCCGGGACCGCCTGGGACCACCCGGGACCGGCCGGGACCGACAGGGACCACCCGGGACCGCCCGGGACCGCCCGGGATTGCCCCGGACCGCCCGGGACCGCCTCGGACCGCCCGGGACCGCCCAGGACCGCCCAGGACTGCCTGGGACCGCCAGGGACCGCACGGGACCGCCCCGGACCGCTCGGGACCGCCCGGGACCACCCGGGACCACCTGGGACCGCCTGGGACCGCCTGGGACCGCCCGGGACCGCCCCGGACCGCCACGGACCGCCCGGGACCGCCCAGGACCGCGCGGGACCGCCCGAGACCGCCCTGGACCGCCCCGGACCGCCCGGGACCGCCCCGGACCACCCGGGACCGCTCGGGACCGCCTCGGACCGCCTGGGACCGCCCGGGACCGCCCGGGACCGCCCGGGACCGCCCGGGACCGCCCTGGACCGCCAGGGACCGCCCTGGAACGCCCGGGACCGCCTGGGACCGCCCGGGACCGCACAAGACCGCCCGGGACGACCCGGGACCGTCTGGACCGTCTGGGACCGCCCGGGATCACACGGGACCGCCCGGGACCACCCCGGACCGCCCGGGACCGCCCCGGACCGCCCGGGACCACCCCGGACCGCCCGGGACCGCCCCGGACCGCCCGGGACCGCGGGGGACCGCCTGGGACCGCCCCAGACTGCCCGGGACCGCCCCGGACCGCCTGGGACCGCCCCGGACCGCCCGGGACCGCCCGTGACCGCCCGGGACCGCCCCGGACCGCCCGGGACCGCCCGGTACTGCCCGAGACCGCCCGGGACCGCCCGGGACCGCCCAGGACCGCCCGGGACCGCCGGGGACCGCCCCGGACCGCCCGGGACCGCCCGGGATCGCCCGCGACCGCCCGGGACCGCCCGTGACCGCCCGGGATCGCACGGGACCGCCCGGGACTGCCCCGGACCGCCCGGGACCGCCCCGGAACGCCCGGGACCATCCCGGACCGCCCGGGACCGCCCCGGACCGCCCGGGACCGCTCCGGACCGCCCGGGACCGCCCCAGACTGCCCGGGACCGCCCCGGACCGCCCGGGACGGCCCCGGACTGCCCGGGACCGCCCGGGACCGCCCGGGACCGCCCCGGACCGCCCGGGACCGGCCGGTACCGCCCCGGACCGCCCCGGACCGCCCGGGACCGCCCAGGACCGCCCGGGACTGCCCGGGACCGCCCGGGATTGCCCGGGACCGCCCAGGACCGCCCGGGACCGCCCGGGACCGCCCGGGACCGCCCGAGACCGCCCGGGAACGCCCGGGACCGTCCGGACCGTCTGGAACCGCCCGGGACCACACGGGACCGCCCGGGACTGCCCCGGACCGCCCGGGACCGCCCCGGACCGCCCGGGACCATCCCGGACCGCCCGGGACCGCCCCGGACCGCCCGGGACCGCCCGGACCGCCCGGGACTGCCCCAGACTGCCCGGGACCGCCCCGGACCGCCCGGGACGGCCCCGGACCGCCCGGGACCATCCCCGGACCGCCCGGGGACCGCCCCGGACCGCCCGGGACCGCCCCGGACCGCCCCGGACCGCGCGGAACCGCCCGGGACCGCCCTGGACCGCCCCGGACTGCCCGGGACCGCCCCCGGACCACCCGGGACCGCCCGGGACAGCCTCGGACTGCCCGGGACCGCCCGGAACCGCCCGGGACCGCCCGGGACCGCCCTGGACCGCCAAGGGACCGCCCTGGAATGCCCGGGACCGCCTGGAACCGCCCGGGACCGCCCGAGACCGCCCGGGACCACCCGGAACCGACTGGACCGTCTGGGACCGCCTGGATCACAACGGGACCGCCTGGGACCACCCCGGACCGCCCGGGACCGCCCTGGACCGCCCGGGACCACCCCGGACCGCCCGGGACCGCCCCGGACCGCCCGGGACCGCCCCAGACCGCCCGGGACCGCCCCAGACTGCCCGGGACCGCCCCGAACCGCCCAGGACCGCCCCGGACCACCCGGGACTGCCCGGGACCGCCCGGGACCGCCCTGGACCGCCCGGGACCACCCGGTACCGCCCCGGACCGCACCGGACCGCCCGGGACTGCCCAGGACCGCCCGGGACCGCCCGTGACCGCCCGGGACCACCCGGGACGCCCGGGACCGCCCGGGACCGCCCCGGACCGCCCGGGACCGCCCGGGACCGCCCGCGACCGCCCGGGACCGCCCGGGACCGCCCGGGATCGCCCGGGACCGCCAGGGACCGCCCGGGACCGCCCCGGACCGCCCGGGACCGCCCGGGACCGCACCGGACCGCCCGGGACCGCCCGGGACCGCCCGCGACTGCCCGGGACCACCCGGGACCGCCCGGGATCGCCCGGGACCGCCCGGGACCGCCTGGGACTGCCCCGGACCGCCCGGGACCGCCTCGGACCGCCCGGGACCGCCCCGGACCTCCCGGGACCGCCCGGGACCGGCCGGGACCGCCCGGGACCGCCCGGGACCACCCGGGATCGCCCGGGACCGCCCGGCACCGCCCAGGACTGCCCCGGGACCGCCCGGGACCGCACCGGACCGCCCGGGACCGCCCCGGACCGCCCGGGACCGCCCCGGTCCGCCCGGGACCGCCCCGGACTGCCCGGGACCGCCTCGGACCGCCCAGGACCGCCCAGGACCGCCCGGGACCGCGCGTGACCGCCCGGGACCGCCCGGGACCGCCCCGGACCGCCCGGGACCGCCCGGGACCGCCTGGGACCGCCCGGGACCGCCCGGGACCGCCTGGGACCGCCCAGGACTGCCCCGGACCGCCCGGGACCGCCCGGGACCGCCCGGGACCGACCGGGACCGCCCAGGACCGCCCAGGACCGCCTGGGACCGTACAGGACTGCCCCGGACCGCCCCGGACCGCCCGGGACCGCCCGGGACTGCCCGGGACCGCCCGGGACCGCCCGGGACCGCCCCGGACCGCCCGGGACCGCCCCGGATCACCCGGGACCGCCCAGGACCGCCTCGGACCGCCCAGGACCGCCCGGGACCGCACGGGACCGCCCGGGACCGCCCTGGACTGCCCGGGACCGCCCTGGAACGCCCGGGACCGCCGGGACTGCCCGGGACCGCCCGAGGACCGCCCGGGACCGCCCGGGACCGTCCGGACCGTCTGGAACCGCCCGGGACCACACGGGACCGCCCGGGACTGCCCCGGACCGCCCGGGACCGCCCCGGACCGCCCGGGACCATCCCGGACCGCCCGGGACCGCCCCGGACCGCCAGGGACCGCCCCGGACCGCCCGGGACCGCCCCAGACTGCCCGGGACCGCCCCGGACCGCCCGGGACGGCCCCGGACTGCCCGGGACAGCCTGGGACCGCCCGGGACCGCCCCGGACCGGCCGGGACCGGCCGGTACCGCCCCGGACCGCCCTGGACCGCCCGGGACCGCCCAGGACCGCCCGGGACTGCCCGGGACCGCCCGGGACTGCCCGGGACCGCCCAGGACCGCCCGGGACCGCCCGGGACCGCCCGGGACCGCCCGAGACCGCCCGGGACCGCCCGGGACCGTCCGGACCGTCTGGAACCGCCCGGGACCACACGGGACCGCCCGGGACTGCCCCGGACCGCCCGGGACCGCCCCGGACCGCCCGGGACCATCCCGGACCGCCCGGGACCGCCCCGGACCGCCCGGGACCGCCCAGGACCGCCCGGGACCACCCGGGATCGCCCGGGACCGCCCGGGACCACCCGGGACCGCCCCGGACCGCTCGGGACCGCCCCGGACTGCCCGGGACCGCCCCGGACCTCCCGGGACCGCCCGGGACCGCCCGGGACCGACCGGGACCGCCCGGGACCGCCCGCGATCGCCCGGGACCGCCCGGGACCGCCCAGGACCGCCCAGGACCGCCCGGGACCGCCCGGACTGCCGGGACCGCCCGGGACCACCCGGGACCGCCCGGGACCGCCTGGGACCGCCCGGGACCGCCCCGGACCGCCACGGACCACCCAGGACCGCCCGGGACCCGCCCGGGACAGTCCGGACCGTCTGGGACCGCCCGGGACCACACGGGACCGCACGGGACCGCCCCGGACCGCCCGGGACAGTCCGGACCGTCTGGGACCGCCCCGGACCGCCCGGGACCGCCCCGGACCGCCCGGGACCGCCCCAGACTGCCCGGGACCGCCCCCGGACCGCCCGGGACCGCACCCGAACCGCCCGGGACCGCCAGGACCGCCCGGGACCGCCCCGGACCGCCCGGGACCGCCCGGTACTGCCCCGGACCGCCCCGGACCGCCTGGGACCGCCCAGGACCGCCTGGGACCGCCTGGGACCGCCCGGGACCGCACGGGACCGCCCCGGACCGCCGGGGACCGCCCGGGACCGCCCACAACCGCCCAGGACCGCCCGGGACCGCCCGGGATCGCCCGGGACCGCCCGGACCGCCCGGGACCGCCCCGGACCGCTCGGAACCGCCCCGGACCGCCGGGACCGCCCCGGACCTCCCGGGACCGCCCGAGACCGCCCGGGACCGCCCGGGACCGCCCGGGACCGCCCGCGATTGCCCGGGACCGCCCGGGACCGCCCAGGACCGCCCTGGACCGCCCGGGACCGCCCGGGACCGCTCCGGACCGCACCGGACCGCCCCAGACCGCCCGGGACCGCCCAGGACCGCCCGGGACCGCCCGGGACCGCCCGGGACTGGCCCGGACCGCCCGTGACGCCCCGGACCGCCTGGGACTGCCCCGGACCGCCCGGGACCGCCCCGGACCGCCCGGGACCGCCCGGGACCGCCCCGGACCGCCCCGGACCGCCCGGGACCGCCCGGGACCGCCCGGGACCGCCCGGGACCGCCCGGGACCGCCCAGGACCGCCCGGGACCGCCCGGGACGGCCCGGGACCGCCCCGGACCGCCCGGGACCGACGGGGACCGCCCCAGACCGCCCGGGACCGCCCGGGACCGCCTGGGACCACCCGGGACCGGCCGCGACCGACAGGGACCACCCGGGACCGCCCGGGACCGCCCGGGACCGCCCCGGACCGCCCGGGACCGCCTCGGACCGCCCGGGACCGCCGAGGACCGCCCAGGACTGCCCGGGACCGCCAGGGACCGCACGGGACCGCCCCGGACCGCTCGAGAACGCCCGGGACCACCCGGGACCACCCGGGACCCCGCCTGGGACCGCCTGGGACCGCCCGGGACCGCCCCAAACCGCCACGGACCGCCCGGGACCGCCCAGGACCGCGCGGGACCGCCCGAGACCGCCCTGGACCGCCCCGGACCGCCCGGGACCGCCCCCGGACCACCCGGGACGCCCGGGACCGCACGGGACCGCCCGGGACCGCCCTGGACTGCCCGGGACCGCCCTGGAACGCCGGGGACCGCCGGGACTGCCCGGACCGCCCGAGACCGCCCGGGACCGCCCGGGACCGTCCGGACCGTCTGGAACCGCCCGGGACCGCCTCGGACCGCCCAGGACCGCCCGGGACCGCACGGGACCGCCCGGGACCGCCCTGGACTGCCCGGGACCGCCCTGGAACGCCCGGGACCGCCGGGACTGCCCGGGGACCGCCCGAGACCGCCCGGGACCGCCCGGGACCGTCCGGACCGTCTGGAAACCGCTCGGGACCACACGGGACCGCCCGGGACTGCCCCGGACCGCCCGGGACCGCCCCGGACCGCCCGGGACCATCCCGGACCGCCCGGGACCGCCCCGGACCGCCAGGGACCGCCCCGGACCGCCCGGGACCGCCCCAGACTGCCCGGGACCGCCCCGGACCGCCCGGGACGGCCCCGGACTGCCCGGGACAGCCCGGGACCGCCCGGGACCGCCCCGGACCGCCCGGGACCGGCCGGTACCGCCCCGGACCGCCCTGGACCGCCCGGGACCGCCCAGGACCGCCCGGGACTGCCCGGGACCGCCCGGGACTGCCCGGGACCGCCCAGGACCGCCCGGGACCGCCCGGGACCGCCCGGGACCGCCCGAGACCGCCCGGGACCGCCCGGGACCGTCCGGACCGTCTGGAACCGCCCGGGACCACACGGGACCGCCCGGGACTGCCCCGGACCGCCCGGGACCGCCCCGGACCGCCCGGGACCATCCCGGACCGCCCGGGACCGCCCCGGACCGCCCGGGACCGCCCAGGACCGCCCGGGACCACCCGGGATCGCCCGGGACCGCCCGGGACCACCCGGGACCGCCCCGGACCGCTCGGGACCGCCCCGGACTGCCCGGGACCGCCCCGGACCTCCCGGGACCGCCCGGGACCCGCCCGGGACCGACCGGACCGCCCGGGACCGCCGCGATCGCCCGGGACCGCCCGGGACCGCCCAGGACCCGCCCGGGACCGCCCCGGACCGCCCGGGACTGCCCGGGACCGCCCGGGACCGCCCGGGACCGCCCGGGACCGCCTGGGACCGCCCGGGACCGCCCCGGACCGCCACGGACCACCCAGGACCGCCCGGGACCGCCCGGGACAGTCCGGACCGTCTGGACCGCCCGGGACCACACGGGACCGCACGGGACCGCCCCGGACCGCCCGGGACCGCCCTGGACCACCCGGGACCACCCCGGACCGCCCGGGACCGCCCCGGACCGCCCGGGACCGCCCCGGACCGCCCGGGACCGCCCCAGACTGCCCGGGACCGCCCCGGACCGCCCGGGACCGCCCCGAACCGCCCGGGACCGCCCAGGACCGCCCGGGACCGCCCCGGACCGCCGGGACCGCCGGTACTGCCCCGGACCGCCCCGGACCGCCTTGGACCGCCCAGGACCGCCTGGGACCGCCCGGGACCGCCCGGGACCGCACGGGACTGCCCCGGACCGCCGGGGACCGCCCGGGACCGCCCACAACCGCCCAGGACCGCCCGGGACCGCCCGGGATCGCCCGGGACCGCCCGGGACCGCCCGGGACCGCCCCGGACCGCTCGGAACTGCCCCGGACCGCCGGGACCGCCCCGGACCTCCCGGGACCGCCCGAGACCGCCCGGGACCGCCCGGGACCGCCCGGGACCGCCCGCGATTGCCCGGGACCGCCCGGGACCGCCCAGGACCGCCTTGGACCGCCCGGGACCGCCCGGGACCGCTCCGGACCGCACCGGACCGCCCCGCCCCGGACCGCCCAGGACCGCCCGGGACCGCCCGGGACCGCCCGGGACTGGCCCGGACCGCCCGTGACCGCCCCGGACCGCCTGGGACTGCCCCGGACCGCCCGGGACCGCCCCGGACCGCCCGGGACCGCCCAGGACCGCCCCGGACCGCCCCGGACCGCCCGGGACCGCCCAGGACCGCCCGGGACCGCCCGGGACCGCCCGGGACCGCCCAGGACCGCCCGGGACCGCCCGGGACGGCCCGGGACCGCCCCGGACCGCCCGGGACCGACGGGGACCGCCCCAGACCGCCCGCGACCGCCCGGGACCGCCTGGGACCACCCGGGACCGGCCGGGACCGACAGGGACCACCCGGGACCGCCCGGGACCGCCCGGGACCGCCCCGGACCGCCCGGGACCGCCTCGGACCGCCCGGGACCGCCCAGGACCGCCCAGGACTGCCCGGGACCGCCAGGGACCGCACGGGACCGCCCCGGACCGCTCGACAACGCCCGGGACCACCCGGGACCACCCGGGACCGCCTGGGACCGCCTGGGACCGCCCGGGACCGCCCCAAACCGCCACGGACCGCCCGGGACCGCCCAGGACCGCGCGGGACCGCCCGAGACCGCCCTGGACCGCCCCGGACCGCCCGGGACCGCCCCGGACCACCCGGGACCGCCCGTGACCGCCTCGGACCGCCCGGGACCGCCCGGGACCGCCCGGGACCGCCCGGGACCGCCCTGGACCGCCAGGGACCGCCCCGGAACGCCCGGGACCGCCTGGGACCGCCCGGGACCGCCCGAGACCGCCCGGGACGACCCGGGACCGTCTGGACCGTCTGGGACCGCCCGGGATCACACGGGACCGCCCGGGACCACCCCGGACCGCCCGGGACCGCCCCGGACCGCCCGGGACCACCCCGGACCGCCCGGGACCGCCCCGGACCGCCCGGGACCGCGGGGGACCGCCTAGGACCGCCCCAGACTGCCCGGGACCGCCCCGGACCGCCTGGGACCGCCCCGGACCGCCCGGGACCGCCCGTGACCGCCCGGGACCGCCCCGGACCGCCCGGGACCGCCCGGTACCGCCCGGGACCGCCCGGGACCGCCCGGGACCGCCCGGGACCGCCCGGGACCGCCCGGGACCGCCGGGGACCGCCCCGGACCGCCCGGGACCGCCCGGGACCGCCCGCGACCGCCCGGGAACGCCCGTGACCGCCCGGGATCGCCAGGGACCGCCCGGGACCGCCCGGGACCGCCCAGGACCGCCCGGGACCGCCCGGGACCGCCCGGGATCGCCCAGGACCGCCCGGGACCGCCCCGGACCGCCCGGGACTGCCCGGGACCGCCCGGGACCGCCCGGCACCGCCCGGGACCGCCTGGGACCGCCCGGGACCGCCCCGGACCGCTACGGACCACCCAGGACCGCCCGGGACCGCCCGGGACAGTCCGGACCGTCTGGGACCGCCCGGGACCACACGGGACCGCACGGGACCGCCCCGGACCGCCCGGGACCGCCCTGGACCACCCGGGACCACCCCGGACCGCCCGGGACCGCCCCGGACCGCCCGGGACCGCCCAGGACCGCCCGGGACCGCCCCAGACTGCCCGGGACCGCGCCGGACCGCCCGGGACCGCCCCGAACCGCCCGGGACCGCCCAGGACCGCCCGGGACCGCCCCGGACCGCCCGGGACCGCCCGGTACTGCCCCGGACCGCCCCGGACCGCCTGGGATCGCCCAGGACCGCCTGGGACCGCCCGGGACCGCCCGGGACCGCACGGGACCGCCCCGGACCGCCGGGGAACGCCCGGGACCGCCCACAACCGCCCAGGACCGCCCGGGACCGCCCGGGATCGCCCGGGACCGCCCCGGACCACCCGGGACCGCCCTGGACCGCTCGGAACCGCCCCGGACCGCCCGGGACCGCCCCGGACCTCCGGAGACCGCCCGAGACCGCCCGGGACCGCCCGGGACCGCCCGGGACCGCCCGCGATTGCCCGGGACCGCCCGGGACCGCCCAGGACCGCCCTGGACCGCCCGTGACCGCCCGGGACCGCTCCGGACCGCCCCGGACCGCCCCGGACCGCCCGGGACCGCCCAGGACCGCCCGGGACCGCCCGGGACCGCCCGGGACCGCCCAGGACCGCCCGTGACCGCCCGGGATCGCCCGGGACCGCCCGGGACCGCCCGGGACCGCCCCGGACCGCACTGGACCGCCTCGGACCGCCCGGGACTGCCCCGGACCTCCCGGGACCGCCCGGGACCGCCCGGGACCGCCCGGGACCGCCCGGGACCGCCCGGGATCGCCCGGGACCGCCCGGCACCGCCCAGGACTGCCCCGGACCGCCCGGGACCGCACCGGACCGCCCGGGACCGCCCCGGACCGCCCGGGACCGCCCCGGACCGCCCGGGACCGCCCCGGACCGCCCGGGACTGCCCCGGACCGCCCGGGACCGCCCGGGACCGCCCCGGACCGCCCGGGACCGCCCGGGACCGCCCGGGACCGCCCGGGACCGCCCGGGACCGCCCGGGACGGCCCGGGACCACCCCGGACCGCCCGGGACCGCCCGGGACCGCCCCAAACCACCCGGGACCGCTCAGGACCGCCCGGGACCACCCGGGACCGCCCGGGACCGCCCGGGACCGCCCGGGACGCCCGGGACCGCCCGGGACTGCCCCGGACCGCCCAGGACCGCCCGGGACCGCGCGGGACCGCCCGGGACCGCCCGGGACCGCCCTGGACCGCCCGGGACCGCCTCTGACCGCCCAGGACCGCCCAGGACCGCCCGGGACTGACTGGGACCGCCCGGGACCGCCCGGGACCGCCCCGGACCGCCCGGGACTGCCCAGGACCGCCCGGGACCGCCCGGGACCGCCTGGGACCGCCCGGGACCGCCCCGGACCGCCACGGACCGCCCAGGACCGCCCGGGACTGCCCAGGTCCACCCGGGACCGCCCGGGACCGCCTGGGACCGCCCGGGACCACCCCGGACCGCCACGGACCGCCCGGGACCGCCCGGGACCGCCCGGGACTGCCCTGGACCGCCCCGGACCGCCCGGGACCGCCCCGGACCACCCGGGACCGCCCGGGACTGCCTCGGACCGCCCGGGACCGGCCGGGACCGCCCGGGACCGCCCGGGACCGCCTGGGACCGCCCGGTACCACCCGAGACCGCCCGGGACCACCCGGGACCGTCTGGACCGTCTGGGACCGCCCGGGATCACACGGGACCGCCCGGGACCGCCCCGGACCGCCCGGGACCGCCCCGGACCGCCCGGGACCACCCCGGACCGCCCGGGACCGCCCCGGACCGCCCTGGACTGCCCCGGACCGCCCGGGACCGCCCCAGACTGCCCGGGACCGCCCGGGACGGCCCGGGACCGCCCCGGACCGCCCGGGACCGCCCGCTACCGCCCCGGACCGCCCCGGACCGCCCGGGACCGCCCAGGACCGCCCGGGACCGCCCGGGACCGCCCGGGACCGCCCGGGACAGCCCGGGACCGCCCCGGACCGCCCGGGACCGCCCAGGACCGCCCGCGACCGCCCGGGACCGCCCGGGACCGCCCGGGATCGCCCGGGACCGCCCAGGACCGCCCGGGACCGCCCGGACCGCCCGGGACCGCCTCGGACCGCCCGGGACCGCCCAGGACCGCCCGGGACCGCCCGGGACCGCCCGGGACCGCCCGGGACCGCCTCGGACCGCCCGGGACCAACCGGGACCGCCCGGGACCGCCAGGGACTGCCCTGGACCGCACGGGACCGCCCTGGAACGCCCGGGACCGCCCAGGACCGCCCGGGACCGCCCGAGACCGCCCGGGACAGTCCGGACCGTCTGGGACCGCCCGGGACCACACGGGACCGCCCGGGACCGCCCCAGACCGCCCGGGACCGCCCTGGACCGCCCGGGACCACCCCGGACCGCCCGGGACCGCCCCGGACCGCCCGGGACCGCCCCGGGACCGCCCGGGACCGCCCCAGACTGCCCGGGACCACCCCGGACCACCCGGGACCGCCCCGGACCGCCCGGGACCGCCTCGGACCGCGCAGGACCGCCCAGGACCACCCGGGACCGCGCGTGACCGCCCGGGACCGCCCGGGACCGCCCCGGACCGCCCGGGACCGCCCGGGCCCGCCCGGGACCGCCCGGGACCGCCCGGGACCGCCTGGGACCGCCCAGGACTGCCCCGGACCGCCCGGGACCGCCCGGGACCGCCCGGGACCGACCGGGACCGCCCGGGACCGCCCAGGACCGCCTGGGACCGGACAGGACTGCCCCGGACCGCCCCGGACCGCCCGGGACCGCCCGGGACTGCCCGGGACCGCCCGGGACCGCCCGGGACTGCCCCGGACCGCCCGGGACCGCCCCGGACCACCCGGGACCGCCCAGGACCGCCTCGGACCGCCCAGGACCGCCCGGGACCGCGCGGGACCGCCCGGGACCGCCCTGGACTGCCCGGGACCGCCCTGGAACGCCCGGGACCGCCCGGGACTGCCCGGGACCGCCCGAGACCGCCCGGGACCGCCCGGGACCGTCCGGACCGTCTGGAACCGCTCGGGACCACACGGGACCGCCCGGGACTGCCCCGGACCGCCCGGGACCGCCCCGGACCGCCCGGGACCATCCCGGACCGCCCGGGACCGCCCCGGACTGCCCGGGACCGCCCCGGACCGCCCGGGACCGCCCCAGACTGCCTGGGACCGCCCCGGACCGCCCGGGACGGCCCCGGACTGCCCGGGACCGCCCGGGACCGCCCGGGACCGCCCCGGACCGCCCGGGACCGGCCGGTACCGCCCCGGACCGCCCCGGACCGCCCAGGACCGCCCAGGACCGCCCGGGACTGCCCGGGACCGCCCGGGACTGCCCGGGACCGCCCCAGACTGCCCGGGACCGCCCCGGACCGCCCGGGACCACCCCGGACCGCCCGGGACCGCCCCGGACCGCCCGGGACCGCCCCAGACTGGCCGGGACCGCCCCGGACCGCCCGGGACGGCCCCGGACTGCCCGGGACCGCCCGGGACCGGCCGGGACCGCCCCGGACCGCCCGGGACCGGCCGGTACCGCCCCGGACCGCCCCGGACCGCCCAGGACCGCCCAGGACCGCCCGGGACTGCCCGGGACCGCCCGGGACTGCCCGGGACCGCCCAGGACCGCCCGGGACCGCCCGGGACCGCCCGGGACCGCCCGAGACCGCCCGGGACCGCCCGGGACCGTCCGGACCGTCTGGAACCGCCCGGGACCACACGGGACCGCCCGGGACTGCCCCGGACCGCCCGGGACCGCCCCGACCGCCCGGGACCATCCCGGACCGCCCGGGACCGCCCCGGACCGCCCGGGACCGCCCCGGACCGCCCGGGACTGCCCCAGACTGCCCGGGACCGCCCCGGACTGCCCGGGACGGCCCCGGACTGCCCGGGACCGCCCGGGACCGCGGGGGACCGCCCCAGACCGCCGGGGACCGCCCCGGACCGCTCGGGACCGCCCCGGACCGCCCGGGACCGCCCTGGACCTCCCGGGACCGCCCGGGACCGCCCGGGACCGCCCGGGACCGCCCGGGACCGCCCGCGATCGCCCGGGACCGCCCGGGACCGCCCAGGACCGCCCGGGACCGCCCCGGACCGCCCGGGACTGCCCGGGACCGCCCGGGACCGCCCGGGACCGCCCGGGACCGCCTGGGACCGCCCGGGACCGCCCCGGACCGCCACGGACCACCCAGGACCGCCCGGGACCGCCCGGGACAGTCCGGACCGTCTGGGACCGCCCGGGACCACACGGGACCGCACGGGACCGCCCCGGACCGCCCGGGACCGCCCTGGACCACCCGGGACCACCCCGGACCGCCCGGGACCGCCCCGGACCGCCCGGGACCGCCCCGGACCGCCCGGGACCGCCCCAGACTGCCCGGGACCGCCCCGGACCGCCCGGGACCGCCCCGAACCGCCCGGGACCGCCCCGGACCGCCCGGGACCGCCCAGGACCGCCCGGGACCGCCCGGGACCGCCCGGGACCACCCGGGACCGCCCGGGACCGCCCCGGACCGCCCGGGACCGCCCGGGACCGCCCGCGACCGCCCGGGACCGCCCGGGACCGCCCGGGATCGCCCCGGACCGCCCGGGACCGCCCGGGACCGCCCGGGACCGCCCGCGATCGCCCGGGACCGCCCGGGACCGCCCAGGACCGCCCGGGACCGCCCCGGACCGCCCGGGACTGCCCGGGACCGCCCGGGACCGCCCGGGACCGCCCGGGACCGCCTGGGACCGCCCGGGACCGCCCCGGACCGCCACGGACCACCCAGGACCGCCCGGGACCGCCCGGGACAGTCCGGACCGTCTGGGACCGCCCGGGACCACACGGGACCGCACGGGACCGCCCCGGACCGCCCGGGACCGCCCTGGACCACCCGGGACCACCCCGGACCGCCCGGGACCGCCCCGGACCGCCCGGGACCGCCCCGGACCGCCCGGGACCGCCCCAGACTGCCCGGGACCGCCCCGGACCGCCCGGGACCGCCCCGAACCGCCCGGGACCGCCCCGGACCGCCCGGGACCGCCCAGGACCGCCCGGGACCGCCCGGGACCGCCCGGGACCGCCCGGGACCGCCCGGGACCGCCCCGGACCGCCCGGGACCACCCGGGACCGCCCGCGACCGCCCGGGACCGCCCGGGACCGCCCGGGATCGCCCCGGACCGCCCGGGACCGCCTCGGACCGCCCGGGACCGCCCAGGACCGCCCGGGACCGCCCGGGACCGCCCGGGACCGCCCGGGACCGCCTCGGACCGCCCGGGACCACCCGGGACCGCCCGGGACCGCCAGGGACCGCCCTGGACCGCACGGGACCGCCCTGGAACGCCCGGGACCGCCCAGGACCGCCCGGGACCGCCCGAGACCGCCCGGGACAGTCCGGACCGTCTGGGACCGCCCGGGACCACACGGGACCGCCCGGGACCGCCCCGGACCGCCCGGGACCGCCCCGGACCGCCAGGGACCACCCCGGACCGCCCGGGACCGCCCCGGACCGCCCGGGACCGCCCCGGACCGCCCGGGACCGCCCCAGACTGCCCGGGATCACCCCGGACCGCCCGGGACCGCCCCGGACCGCCCGGGACCGCCTTGGACTGCCCAGGACCGCCCAGGACCGCCCGGGACCGCGCGTGACCGCCCGGGACCGCCCGGGACCGCCCCGGACCGCCCGGGACCGCCCGGGACCGCCCGGGACCGCCCGGGACCGCCCGGGACCGCCTGGGACCGCCCAGGACTGCCCCGGACCGCCCGGGACCGCCCGGGACCGCCCGGGACCGACCGGGACCGCCCGGGACCGCCCAGGACCGCCTGGGACCGCACAGGACTGCCCCGGACCGCCCCGGACCGCCCGGGACCGCCCGGGACTGCCCGGGACCACCCGGGACCGCCCGGGACTGCCCCGGACCGCCCGGGACCGCCCCGGACCACCCGGGACCGCCCAGGACCGCCTCGGACCGCCCAGGACCGCCCGGGACCGCGCGGGACCGCCCGGGACCGCCCTGGACTGCCCGGGACCGCCCTGGAACGCCCGGGACCGCCCGGGACTGCCCGGGACCGCCCGAGACCGCCCGGGACCGCCCGGGACCGTCCGGACCGTCTGGAACCGCCCGGGACAACACGGGACCGCCCGGGACTGCCCCGGACCGCCCGGGACCGCCCCGGACCGCCCGGGACCATCCCGGACCGCCCGGGACCGCCCCGGACCGCCCGGGACCGCCCCGGACCGCCCGGGACCGCCCCAGACTGCCCGGGACCGCCCCGGACCGCCCGGGACGGCCCCGGACTGCCCGGGACCGCCCGGGACCGCCCGGGACCGCCCCGGACCGCCCGGGACCGGCCGGTACCGCCCCGGACCGCCCCGGACCGCCCGGTACCGCCCAGGACCGCCCGGGACTGCCCGGGACCGCCCGGGACTGCCCGGGACCGCCCAGGACCGCCCGGGACCGCCCGGGACCGCCCGGGACCGCCCGAGACTGCCCGGGACCGCCCGGGACCGTCCGGACCGTCTGGAACCGCCCGGGACCACACGGGACCGCCCGGGACTGCCCCGGACCGCCCGGGACCGCCCCGGACCGCCCGGGACCATCCCGGACCGCCCGGGACCGCCCCGGACCGCCCGGGACCGCCCCGGACCGCCCGGGACTGCCCCAGACTGCCCGGGACCGCCCCGGACCGCCCGGGACGGCCCCGGACTGCCCGGGACCGCCCGGGACCGCGGGGGACCGCCCCAGACCGCCGGGGACCGCCCGGGACCGCCCACAACCGCCCAGGACCGCCCGGGACCGCCCGGGATCGCCCGGGACCGCCCGGGACCACCCGGGACCGCCCCGGACCGCTCGGGACCGCCCCGGACCGCCCGGGACCGCCCCGGACCTCCCGGGACCGCCCGGGACCGCCCGGGACCGCCCGGGACCGCCCGCGATCGCCCGGGACCGCCCGGGACCGCCCAGGACCGCCCGGGACCGCCCCTGACCACCCGGGACTGCCCGGGACCGCCCGGGACCGCCCGGGACCGCCCGGGACCGCCTGGGACCGCCCGGGACTGCCCCGGACCGCCACGGACCACCCAGGACCGCCCGGGACCGCCCGGGACAGTCCGGACCGTCTGGGACCGCCCGGGACCACACGGGACCGCACGGGACCGCCCCGGACCGCCCGGGACCGCCCTGGACCACCCGGGACCACCCCGGACCGCCCGGGACCGCCCCGGACCGCCCGGGACCGCCCCGGACCGCCCGGGACCGCCCCAGACTGCCCGGGACCGCCCCGGACCGCCCGGGACCGCCCCGAACCGCCCGGGACCGCCCAGGACCGCCCGGGACCGCCCCGGACCGCCCGGGACCGCCCGGTACTGCCCCGGACCGCCCCGGACCGCCTGGGACCGCCCAGGACCGCCTGGGACCGCCCGGGACCGCCCGGGACCGCACGGGACCGCCCCGGACCGCCGGGGACCGCCCGGGACCGCCCACAACTGCCCAGGACCGCCCGGGACCGCCCGGGATCGCCCGGGACCGCCCGGGACCGCCCGGGACCGCCCCGGACCGCTCGGAACCGCCCCGGACCGCCCGGGACCGCCCCGGACCTCCCGGGACCGCCCGAGACTGCCCGGGACCGCCCGGGACCGCCCGGGACCGCCCTCGATTGCCCGGGACCGCCCGGGACCGCCCAGGACCGCCCTGGACCGCCCGGGACCGCCCGGGACCGCTCCGGACCGCCCCGGACCGCCCTGGACCGCCCGGGACCGCCCAGGACCGCCCGGGATCGCCCGGGACCGCCCGGGACTGGCCCGGACCGCCCGTGACCGCCCCGGACCGCCTGGGACTGCCCCGGACCGCCCGGGACCGCCCCGGACCGCCCGGGACCGCCCGGGACCGCCCGGACCGCCCGGGACCGCCCGGGACCGCCCGGGACCGCCCGGGACCGCCCGGGACCGCCCGGGACCGCCCGGGACGGCCCGGGACCGCCCCGGACCGCCCGGGACCGACGGGGACCGCCCCAGACCGCCCGGGACCGCCCGGGACCGCCTGGGACCACCCGGGACCAGCCGGGACCGACAGGGACCACCCGGGACCGCCCGGGACCGCCCGGGACCGCCCCGGACCGCCCGGGACCACCTCGGACCGCCCGGGACCGCCCAGGACGGCCCAGGACTGCCCGGGACCGCCAGGGACCGCACGGGACCGCCCCGGACCGCTCGGGAACGCCCGGGACCACCCGGGACCACCCGGGACCGCCTGGGACCGCCTGGGACCGCCCGGGACCGCCCCGGACCGCCACGGACCGCCCGGGACCGCCCAGGACCGCGCGGGACCGCCCGAGACCGCCCTGGACCGCCCCGGACCGCCCGGGACCGCCACGGACCACCCGGGACCGCCCGGGACCGCCTCGGACCGCCCGGGACCACCTCGGACCGCCCGGGACCGCCCAGGACGGCCCAGGACTGCCCGGGACCGCCACGGACCACCCGGGACCGCCCGGGACCGCCTCGGACCGCCCGGGACCACCTCGGACCGCCCGGGACCGCCCAGGACGGCCCGGGACCGCCCGGGACCGCCCGGGACCGCCCCGGACCGCCCGGGACCACCTCGGACCGCCCGGGACCGCCCAGGACGGCCCAGGACTGCCCGGGACCGCCAGGGACCGCACGGGACCGCCCCGGACCGCTCGGGAACGCCCGGGACCACCCGGGACCACCCGGGACCGCCTGGGACCGCCTGGGACCGCCCGGGACCGCCCCGGACCGCCACGGACCGCCCGGGACCGCCCAGGACCGCGCGGGACCGCCCGAGACCGCCCTGGACCGCCCCGGACCGCCCGGGACCGCCACGGACCACCCGGGACCGCCCGGGACCGCCTCGGACCGCCCGGGACCGCCCGGGACCGCCCGGGACCGCCCGGGACCGCCCTGGACCGCCAGGGACCGCCCTGGAACGCCCGGGACCGCCTGGGACCGCCCGGGACCGCCCGAGACCGCCCGGGACGACCCGGGACCGTCTGGACCGTCTGGGACCGCCCGGGATCACACGGGACCGCCCGGGACCACCCCGGACCGCCTGGGACCGCCCCGGACCGCCCGGGACCACCCCGGACCGCCCGGGACCGCCCCGGACCGCCCGGGACCGCGGGGGACCGCCTGGGACCGCCCCAGACTGCCCGGGACCGCCCCGGACCGCCTGGGACTGCCCCGGACCGCCCGGGACCGCCCGTGACCGCCCGGGACGGCCCCGGACCGCCCGGGACCGCCCGGTACCGCCCGGGACTGCCCGGGACCGCCCGGGACCGCCCGGGACCGCCCGGGACCGCCGGGGACCGCCCCGGACCGCCCGGGACCGCCCGGGACCGCCCGCGACCACCCGGGACCGCCCGTGACCGCCCGGGACCGCCCGGGACCGCCCCGGCCCGCCCTGGACCGCCTCGGACCGCCCGGGACTGCCCCGGACCTCCCGGGACCGCCCGGGACCGCCCGGGACCGCCCGGGACCGCCCGGGACCGCCCGGGACCGCCCCGGCCCGCCCTGGACCGCCTCGGACCGCCCGGGACTGCCCCGGACCTCCCGGGACCGCCCGGGATCGCCCGGGACCGCCCGGGACCGCCCGGGACCGCCCCGGCCCGCCCTGGACCGCCTCGGACCGCCCGGGACTGCCCCGGACCTCCCGGGACCGCCCGGGACCGCCCGGGACCGCCCGGGACCGCCCGGGACCGCCCGGGATCGCCCGGGACCGCCCGGCACCGCCCAGGACTGCCCCGGACCGCCCGGGACCGCACCGGACCGCCCGGGACCGCCCCGGACCGCCCGGGACCGCCCCGGACCGCCCGGGACCGACGGGGACCGCCCCAGACCGCCCGGGACCGCCCGGGACCGCCTGGGACCACCCAGGACCGGCCGGGACCGACAGGGACCACCCGGGACCGCCCGGGACCGCCCGGGACCGCCCCGGACCGCCCGGGACCGCCTCGGACCGCCCGGGACCGCCCAGGACGGCCCAGGACTGCATAGGACCGCCAGGGACCGCACGGGACCGCCCCGGACCGCTCGGGAACGCCCGGGACCACCCGGGACCACCCGGGACCGCCTGGGACCGCCTGGGACCGCCCGGGACCGCCCCGGACCGCCACGGACCGCCCGGGACCGCCCAGGACCGCGCGGGACCGCCCGAGACCGCCCTGGACCGCCCCGGACCGCCCGGGACCGCCCCGGACCACCCGGGACCGCCCGGGACCGCTTCGGACCGCCCGGGACCGCCCGGGACCGCCCGGGACCGCCTGGGACCGCCCTGGACCGCCAGGGACCGCCCTGGAACGCCCGGGACCGCCTGGGACCGCCCGGGACCGCCCGAGACCGCCCGGGACGACCCGGGACCGTCTGGACCGTCTGGGACCGCCCGGGATCACACGGGACCGCCCAGGACCACCCCGGACCGCCCGGGACCGCCCCGGACCGCCCGGGACCACCCCGGACCGCCCGGGACCGCCCCGGACCGCCCGGGACCGCGGGGGACCGCCTGGGACCGCCCCAGACTGCCCGGGACCGCCCCGGACCGCCTGGGACCGCCCCGGACCGCCCGGGACCGCCCGTGACCGCCCGGGACCGCCCCGGACCGCCCGGGACCGCCCGGTACCGCCCGGGACCGCCCGGGACCGCCCGGGACCGCCCGGGACCGCCCGGGACCGCCCGGGACCGCCGGGGACCGCCCCGGACCGCCCGGGACCGCCCGGGACCGCCCGCGACCGACCGGGACCGCCCGTGACCGCCCGGGATCGCCCGGGACCGCCCGGGACCGCCCGGGACCGCCCCGGCCCGCCCTGGACCGCCTCGGACCGCCCGGGACTGCCCCGGACCTCCCGGGACCGCCCGGGACCGCCCGGGACCGCCCGGGACCGCCCGGGACCGCCCGGGATCGCCCGGGACCGCCCGGCACCGCCCAGGACTGCCCCGGACCGCCCGGGACCGCACCGGACCGCCCGGGACCGCCCCGGACCGCCCGGGACCGCCCCGGACCGCCCGGGACCGCCCCGGACCGCCCGGGACTGCCCCGGACCGCCCGGGACCGCCCGGGACCGCCCCGGACCGCCCGGGACCGCCCAGGACCGCCCGGGACCGCCCGGGACCGCCCGGGACGGCCCGGGACCACCCCGGACCGCCCGGGACCGCCCGGGACCGCCCCAAACCGCCCGGGACCGCCCAGCACCGCCCGGGACCACCCGGGACCGCCCGGGACCGCCCGGGACCGCCCGGGACCGCCCGGGACCGCCCGGGACCGCCCGGGACCGCCCGGGACCGCCCGGGACCGCCCGGGACTGCCCCGGACCGCCCGGGACCGCCCGGGACCGCGCGGGACCGCCCGGGACCGCCCGGGACCGCCCTGGACCGGCCGGGACCGCCTCTGACCGCCCGGGACCGCCCAGGACCGCCCGGGACTGCCTGGGACCGCCCGGGACTGCCCGGGACCGCCCCGGACCGCCCGGGACTGCCCAGGACCGCCCGGGACCGCCCGGGACCGCCTGGGACCGCCCGGGACCGCCCCGGACCGCCACGGACCGCCCAGGACCGCCCGGGACTGCCCGGGACCGCCCGGGACCGCCCGGGACCGCCTGGGACCGCCCGGGACCGCCCCGGACCGCCACGGACCGCCCGGGACCGCCCGGGACCGCCCGGGACTGCCCTGGACCGCCCCGGACCGCCCGGGACCGCCCCGGACCACCCGGGACCGCCCGGGACTGCCTCGGACCGCCCGGGACCGCCCGGGACCGCCCGGGACCGCCCGGGACCGCCTGGGACCGCCCGGTACCGCCCGAGACCGCCCGGGACCACCCGGGACCGTCTGGACCGTCTGGGACCGCCCGGGATCACACGGGACCGCCCCGGGACCGCCCCGGACCGCCCGGGACCGCCCCGGACCGCCCGGGACCACCCCGGACCGCCCGGGACCGCCCCGGACCGCCCTGGACCGCCCCGGACCGCCCGGGACCGCCCCAGACTGCCCGGGACCACCCCCGGACCGCCCGGGACCGCCCGGGACGGCCCGGGACCGCCCCGGACCGCCCGGGACCGCCCGCTACCGCCCCGGACCGCCCCGGACCGCCCGGGACCGCCCGGGACCGCCCGGGACCGCCCGGGACCGCCCGGGACTGCCCGGGACCGCCCCGGACCGCCCGGGACCGCCCGGGACCGCCTGCGACCGCCCGGGACCGCCCGGGACCGCCCGGGATCGCCCGGGACCGCCCAGGACCGCCCGGGACCGCCCCGGACCGCCCGGGACCGCCTCGGACCGCCCGGGACCGCCCAGGACCGCCCGGGACCGCCCGGGACCGCCCGGGACCGCCCGGGACCGCACGGGACCGCCCTGGAACGCCCGGGACCGCCCAGGACCGCCCGGGACCGCCCGAGACCGCCCGGGACAGTCCGGACCGTCTGGGACCGCCCGGGACCACACGGGACCGCCCGGGACCGCCCCGGACCGCCCGGGACCGCCCCGGACCGCCCGGGACCACCCCGGACCGCCCGGGACCGCCCCGGATCGCCCGGGACCGCCCCGGACCGCCCGGGACCGCCCCAGACTGCCCGGGACCACCCCGGACCGCCCGGGACCGCCCCCGGACCGCCCGGGACCGCCCGGTACCGCCCCGGACCGCCCCGGACCGCCCGGGATCGGCCAGGACCGCCCGGGACCGCCCGGGACCGCCCTGGACTGCCCGGTAACCGCCCGGGACCGCCCGGGACCGCCCCGGACCGCCCGGGACCGCCCGGGACCGGCCGGGACCGCCCCGGACCGCCCGGGACCGCCCGGGACCGCCCGGGACCGCCCGGACCGCCCGGGACCGCCTCGGACCGCCCGGGACCGCCCCGGACCGCCCAGGACCGCCTCGGACCGCCCGGGACCGCCCAGGACCGCCCGGGACTGCCCGGGACCGCCCGGGACCGCCCGGGACCGCCCCGGACCGCCCGGGACTGCCCGGGACCGCCCGGGACCGCCCCGGACCGCCACGGACCGCCCGGGACCGCCCGGGACCGCCCGGGACAGTCCGGACCGTCTGGGACCGCCCGGGACCACACGGGACCGCCCGGGACCGCCCCGGACCGTCCGGGACTGCCCCGGACCACCCGGGACCACCCCGGACCGCCCGGGACCGCCCCGGACCGCCCGGGACCGCCCCGGACCGCCGGGACCGCCCCAGACTGCCCGCGACCGCCCCGGACCGCCCGGGACCGCCCCGGACCGCCCGGGACCGCCCGGGACCGCCCGGGACCGCACCGGACCGCCCGAGACCGCCGCAGACAGCCCGGGACCGCCCCGGACCGCCCCGGACCGCCCGGGACCGCACAGGACCGCCCGGGACCGCCCCGGACCGCCCAGGACTGCCCCGGACCGCCCGGGACCGCCCGGGACCGCCCCGGACCGCCCGGGACCGCCCGGGACCGCCCGGGACCGCCCGGGACCGCCCGGGACGGACCGGGACCACCCCGGACCGCTCGGGACCGCCCGGGACCGCCCCAAACCGCCCGGGACCGCCCAGGACCGCCCAGGACCGCCTCGGACCGCCCGGGACCGCCCAGGACCGCCCGGGACTGCCCGGGACTGCCCGGGACCGCCCGGGACCGCCCCGGACCGCCCGGGACTGCCCGGGACCGCCGGGGACCGCCCCGGACCGCCACGGACCGCCCGGGACCGCCCGGGACCGCCCGGGACAGTCCGGACCGTCTGGGACCGCCCGGGACCACACGGGACCGCCCGGGACCGCCCCGGACCGCCCGGGACCGCCCCGGACCACCCGGGACCACCCCGGACCGCCCGGGACCACCCCGGACCGCCCGGGACCGCCCCGGACCGCCGGGACCGCCCCAGACTGCCCGCGACCGCCCCGGACCACCCGGGACCGCCCCGGACCGCCCGGGACCGCCCGGGACCACCCGGGACCGCACCGAACCGCCCGGGACCGCCCCAGACAGCCCGGGACCGCCCCGGACCGCCCCGGACCGCCCGGGACCGCACAGGACCGCCCGGACCGCCCCGGACCGCCCAGGACCGCCTCGGACCGCCCGGGACCGCCCACGACCGCCCGGGACTGCCCGGGACCGCCCGGGACCGCCCGGGACCGCCCGGACCGCCCGGGACTGCCCGGGACCGCCCGGGACCGCCCCGGACCGCCACGGACCGCCCGGGACCGCCCGGGACCGCCCGGGACAGTCCGGACCGTCTGGGACCGCCCGGGACCACACCGGACCGCCCGGGACCGCCCCGGACCGCCCGGGACCGCCCCGGACCGCCGGGACTGCCCCAGACTGCCCGCGACCGCCCCGGACCGCCCGGGACCGCCCCGGACCGCCCGGGACCGCCCGGGACCGCCCGGGACCGCACCGGACCGCCCGGGACCGCCCCAGACAGCCCGGGACCGCCCCGGACCGCCCTGGACCGCCCGGGACCGCACCGGACCGCCCGGGACCGCCCCAGACAGCCCGGGACCGCCCCGGACCGCCCGGGACCGCCCCGGACCGCCCAGGACTGCCCCGGACCGCCCGGGACCGCCCGGGACCGCCCGGGACCGCCCGGGACCGCCCGGGACGGCCCGGGACCACCCCGGACCGCTCGGGACCGCCCGGGACCGCCCCAAACCGCCCGGGACCGCCCAGGACCGCCCGGGACCACCCGGGACCGCCCGGGACCGCCCGGGACCGCCCGGGACCGCCCGGGACCGCCCGGGACCGCCCGGGACCACCCCGGACCGCCCGGGACCGCCCGGGACCGCGCGGGACCGCCCGGGACCGCCCGGGACCGCCCCGGACCGCCCGGGACCGCCTCGGACCGCCCGGGACCGCCCAGGACCGCCCGGGACTTCCCGGGACCGCCCGGGACCGCCCGGGACCGCCCCGGACCGCCCGGGACTGCCCGGGACCGCCCGGGACCGCCCCGGACTGCCACGGACCGCCCGGGACCGCCCGGGACCACCAGGGACAGTCCGGACCGTCTGGGACCGCCCGGGACCACACGGGACCGCCCCGGACCGCCCGGGACCGCCCCGGACCGCCCGGGACCGCCCGGACCGCCCGGGACCGCCCCGGACCGCCCGGGACCGCCTCGGACCGCCCGGGACCGCCCAGGACCGCCCGGGACTGCCCGGGACCGCCCGGGACCGCCCGGGACCCGCCCCGGACCGCCCGGGACTGCCCGGACCGCCCCACGGACCGCCCGGGACCGCCCGGGACCACCAGGACAGTCCGGACCATCTGGGACGCCCGGACCACACGGGACTGCCCCGGACCACCCGGGACCACCCCGGACCGCCCGGGACCGCCCCGGACCGCCCGGGACCGCCCCGGACCGCCGGGACCGCCCCAGACTGCCCGCGACCGCCCCGGACCGCCCGGGACCGCCCCGGACCGCCCGGGACCGCCGGGACCGCCCGGGACCGCACCGGACCGCCCGAGACCGCCGCAGACAGCCCGGGACCGCCCCGGACCGCCCCGGACCGCCCGGGACCGCACAGGACCACCCGGGACCGCCCCGGACCGCCCAGGACTGCCCGGACCGCCCGGGACCGCCCGGGACCGCCCCGGACCGCCCGGGACCGCCCGGGACCGCCCGGGACCGCCCGGGACCGCCCGGGACGGCCCGGGACCACCCCGGACCGCTCGGGACCGCCCGGGACCGCCCCAAACCGCCCGGGCCGCCCAGGACCGCCCGGGACCACCCGGGACCGCCCGGGACCGCCCGGGACCGCCGGGACCGCCGGGACCGGCCGGGACGGCCCGGGACCGCCCGGACCGCCCGGGACCGCCCGGGACCGCGCGGGACCGCCCAGGACCGCCCGGGACCGCCCCGGACCGCCCAGGACCGCCTCGGGACCGCCCGGGACCGCCCAGGACCGCCCCGGGACTGCCCGGGACTGCCCGGGACCGCCCGGGACCGCCCCGGACCGCCCGGGACTGCCCGGGACCGCCCGGGACCGCCCGGACCGCCACGGACCGCCCGGGACCGCCCGGGACCGCCCGGGACAGTCCGGACCGTCTGGGACCGCCCGGGACCACACGGGACCGCCCGGGACCGCCCCGGACCGCCCGGGACGCCCCGGACCACCCGGGGACCACCCCGGACCGCCCGGGACCGCCCCGGACCGCCCGGGACCGCCCCGGACCGCCGGGACCGCCCCAGACTGCCCGCGACCGCCCCGGACCCCCCGGGACCGCCCCGGACCGCCCGGGACCGCCCGGGACCACCCGGGACCGCACCGAACCGCCCGGGACCGCCCCAGACAGCCCGGGACCGCCCCGGACCGCCCCCGGACCGCCCGGGACCGCACAGGACCGCCCGGGACCGCCCGGACCGCCCAGGACCGCCTCGGACCGCCCGGGACCGCCCAGGACCGCCCCGGACTGCCCGGGACCGCCCGGGACCGCCCGGGACCGCCCCGGACCGCCCGGGACTGCCCGGGACCGCCCGGGACCGCCCCGGACCGCCACGGACCGCCCGGGACCGGCCGGGACCGCCCGGGACAGTCCGGACCGTCTGGGACCGCCCGGGACCACACCGGACGCCCGGGACCGCCCCGGACCGCCGGGACCGCCCCGGACCACCCGGGACCACCCCGGACCGCCCGGGACCGCCCCGGACCGCCCGGGACCGCCGCGGACCGCCGGGACTGCCCCAGACTGCCCGCGACCGCCCCGGACCGCCCGGGACGCCCGGACGCCCGGGACCGCCCGGGAACCGCCCGGGACCGCACCGGACCGCCCGGGACCGCCCCCAGACAGCCCGGGACCGCCGCGGACCGCCCTGGACCGCCCGGGACCGCACCGGACCGCCCGGGACCGCCCCAGACAGCCCGGGACCGCCCCGGACCGCCCGGGACCGCCCCGGACCGCCCAGGACTGCCCCGGACCGCCCTGGACCGCCCGGGACCGCCCGGGACCGCCCGGGACCGCCCGGGACCGCCCGGGACGGCCCGGGACACCCCGGACCGCTCGGGACCGCCCGGGACCGCCCCAAACCGCCCGGGACCGCCCAGGACCCGCCGGGACCACCGGGACCGCCCGGACCGCGGGACCGCCCGGGACCGCCCGGGACCGCCCGGGACCGCCCGGGACCACCCGGACCGCCCGGGACCGCCCGGGACCGCGCGGGACCGCCCGGGACCGCCCGGGACCGCCCCGCCGCCCGGGACCGCCTCGGACCGCCCGGGACCGCCCAGGACCGCCCGGGACTGCCCGGGACCGCCCGGGACCGCCCGGGACCGCCCGGACCGCCCGGGACTGCCCGGGACCGCCCGGGACCGCCCCGGACTGCCACGGACCGCCCGGGACCGCCCGGGACCACCAGGGACAGTCCGGACCGTCTGGGACCGCCGGGGACCACACGGGACCGCCCGGGACCGCCCCGGACCGCCCGGGACCGCCCCGGACCACCCGGGACCACCCCGGACCGCCCGGGACCGCCCCGGACCGCCCGGGACCGCCCGGACCGCCCGGGACCGCCCAGACTGCCCGGGACCGCCCCGGACCGCCCGGGACCGCCCCGGACCGCCCGGGACCGCCCGGGACCGCCCGGGACCGCCCCGGACCGCCCGGGACCGCCCGGTACTGCCCCGGACCGCCCCCGACCGCCTGGGACCGCCCAGGACCGCCTGGAACCGCCGGGACCGCCCGGGACCGCCCGGGACCGCCCGGGACCACCCGGGACCGCGCGGGACCACCCCGGACCGCCCGGGACAGCCCGGGACCGCCCACAACCGCCCAGGACCGCCCGGGGACCCGCCCGGGATCGCCCGGGACCGCCCGGGACCGCCCGGGACCGCCCCGGACCGCTCGGGACCGCCCCGGACCGCCCGGGACCGCCCCGGACCTCCCGGGACCGCCCGGGACCGCCCGGACCGCCCGGGACCGCCCCGGACCTCCCGGGACCGCCCGGGACCGCCCGGGACCGCCCGGACCGCCCCGGACCGCCCGGGACCGCCCGGGACCGCTCCGGACCGCCCCGGACCGCCCCGGACCGCCCGGGACCGCCCTGGACTGCCCGGGACCGCCCAGACCGCCCGGGACTGCCCAGGACCGCCCTGGACCGCCCGGGACCGCCTCGGACCGCCCGGGACCGCCCGGGACCGCCCGGGACCGCCAGGGACCGCCCTGGACCGCACGGGACCGCCCTGGAACGCCCGGGACCGCCCGGGACTGCCCGGCACCGCCCAGGACTGCCCCGGACCGCCCGGGACCGCACCGGACCGCCCGGGACCGCCCCAGACAGCCCGGGACCGCCCCGGACCGCCCAGGACCGCCCTTGACCGCCCAGGACTGCCCCGGACCGCCCGGGACCGCCCGGGACCGCCCCGGACCGCCCGGGACCGCCCGGGACCGCCCGGGACCGCCCGGGACCGCCCGGGACGGCCCGGGACCACCCGGACCGCTCGGGACCGCCCGGGACCGCCCCAAACCGCCCAGGACCGCCCAGGACCGCCCGGGACCACCCGGGACCGCCCGGGACCGCCCGGGACCGCCCGGGACCGCCCGGGACCGCCCGGGACCGCCGGACCGCCCCGGACCGCCCGGGACCGCCTGGGACCGCGCGGGACCGCCCGGGACCGCCCGGGACCGCCCTGGACCGCCCGGGACCGCCTCGGACCGCCCGGGACTGCCCAGGACCGCCCGGGACTGCCCGGGACCGCCCGGACCGCCCGGGACCGCCCCGGACAGCCCGGGACTGCCCGGGACCGCCCGGGACCGCTCGGGACCGCCCGGGACCGCCTGGGACCGCCCGGGACCGCCCCGGACCGCCACGGACCGCCCGGGACCGCCCGGGACTGCCCGGGACAGTCCGGACCGTCTGGGACCGCCCGGGACCACACCGGGACCGCCCGGGACCGCCCCGGACCGCCCGGGGACCGCCCCGGACCACCCGGGACCGCCCCGGACCGCCCGGGACCGCCCCGGACCGCCCGGACCGCCCCAGACTGCCCGGGACCGCCCCGGACCGCCCGGGACCGCCCCGGACCGCCCGGGACCGCCTGGGACCGCCCGGGACCGCCGCGGACCGCCCGGGACCGCCCGGTACTGCCCCGGACCGCCCCCGACCGCCTGGGACCGCCCAGGACCGCCTGGGACCGTCCGGGACCGCTCGGACCGCCCGGGACCGCCCGGGACCGCCCGGAACCGCGCGGGACCACCCCGGACCGCCCGGGACCGCCCGGGACCGCCCACAACCGCCCAGGACCGCCCGGGACCGCCCGGGATCGCCCGGGACCGCCCGGGACCTCCCGGGACCGCCCGGGACCGCCCGGGACCGCCCGGGACCGCCCGGCACCGGCCCGGATCGCCCGCGACCGGCCCGGGTCCACCCAGGGACCCCGCCCCGGACCGCCCGGGCCCGGGACCGCTCCGGACCGCCCCGGACCGCCCCGGACCGCCCGGGACCGCCCAGGACCGCCCGGGACCGCCCGGGACCGCCCGGGACCGCCCGCGACCGGCCCGGACCGCCCGTGACCACCCCGGACCGCCCGGGACCGCCCCGGACCGCCCGGGACCGCCCCGGACCGCCCGGGACCGCCCGGGACCGCCCCGGACCGCCCCGGACCGCCCGGGACCACCCGGAACCGCCCGCGACCGCCCGGGACCGCCCGGGACCGCCTGGGACCGCCCGGGACGGCTCGGGACCGCCCCGGACCGCCCGGGACCGACGGGGACCGCCCCAGACCGCCCGGGACCGCCCGGGACCGCCTGGGACCACCCGTGACCGGCCGGGACCGCCAGGGACCGCCCGGGACCGCCCGGGACCGCCCGGGACCGCCGGGGACCGCCCGGGACCGCCCCGGACCGCCCGGGACCGGCTCGGACCGCCCGAGACCGCCCAGGACCGCCCAGGACTGCCCGGAACCGCCCGGGACCGCACGGGACCGCCCCAGACCGCTCGGGACTGCCTGGGACCACCCGGGACCACCCGGGACCGCCCGGGACCGCCTGGGACCGCCCGGGACCGCCCCGGACCGCCACGGACCGCCCGGGACCGCCCAGGACCGCGCGGGACCGCCCGAGATCGCCCTGGACCGCCCCGGACCGCCCGGGACCGCCCCGGACCACCCGGGACCACCCGCGACCGCCTCGGACCGCCCGGGACCGCCCGGGACCGCCCGGGACCGCCCGGGACCGCCTGGGACCGCCCTGGACCGCCAGGGACCGCCCTGGAACGCCCGGTACCGCCTGGGACTGCCCGGGACCGCCCGAGACCGCCCGGGACGACCCGGGACCGTCTGGACCGTCTGGGACCGCCCGGGATCACACGGGACCGCCCGGGACCACGCCGGACCGCCCGGGACCGCCCCGGACCCCCTGGGACCACCCCGGACTGCCCGGGACCGCCCCGGACCGCCCGCGACCGCCGGGGACCGCCCGGGACCGCCCCAGACTGCCCGGGACCACCCCGGACCGCCCGGGACCGCCCCGGACCGCCCGGGACCGCCTGGGACCGCCCGGGACCGCCCCGGACCGCCCGGGACCGCCCGGTACCGCCCCGGACCGCCCCGGACCGCCCGGGACCGCCCAGGACCGCCCGGGATTGCCCAGGACCGCCAGGGACCGCCTGGGACCGCCAGGGACCACACGGGACCGCCCGGTGCCGCCCCGGACCGCCCGGGACCGCCCCGGACCACCCGGGACCACCCCGGACCGCCCGGGACCGCCCCGGACCGCCCGGGACCGCCCCGGACCGCCCGGGACCGCCCCAGACTGCCCGGGACCGCCCCGGACCGCCCGGGACCGCCCCGGACCGCCCGGGACCGCCCAGGACCGCCCGGGACCGCACCGGACCGCCCGGGACCGCCCCAGACAGCCCGGGACCGCCCCGGACCGCCCCGGACCGCCCGGGACCGCACCGGACCGCCCGGGACCGCCCCAGACAGCCTGGGACCGCCCCGGACCGCCCGGGACCGCCCCGAACCGCCTAGGACTGCCCCGGACCGCCCGGGACCGCCCGGGACCGCCCCGGACCGCCCGGGACCGCCCGGGACCGCCCGGGACCGCCCGGGACCGCCCGGGACGGCCCGGGACCACCCCGGACCGCTCGGGACCGCCCGGGACTGCCCCAAACCGCCCGGGACCACCCAGGACCGCCCGGGACCACCCGGGACCGCCCGGGACCGCCCGGGACCGCCCGGGACCGCCCGGGACCGGAAGGGACCGCCCGGGACCGCCCGGGACCGCCCCGGACCGCCCGGGACCGCCCGGGAAGGCGCGGGACCGCCCGGGACCGCCCGGGACCGGAAGGGACCGCCCGGGACCGCCCGGGACCGCCCCGGACCGCCCGGGACTGCCCGGGACCGCCCGGGACCGCCCCGGACCGCCACGGACCGCCCGGGACCGCCCGGGACCGCCCGGGACAGTTTGGACCGTCTGGGACCGCCCGGGACCACACGGGACCGCCCGGGACCGCCCCGGACCGCCCGGGACCGCCCCGGACCACCCGGGACCACCCCGGACCGCCCGGGACCGCCCCGGACCGCCCGGGACCGCCCCGGACCGCCCGGGACCGCCCCAGACTGCCCGGGACCGCCCCGGACCGCCCGGGACCGCCCCGGACCGCCCGGGACCGCCCGGGACAGCCCGGGACCGCCCCGGACCGCCCGGGACCGCCCGGTACCGCCCGGGACCGCCCCGGACCGCCCGGGACCGCCCAGGACCGCCCGGGACCGCCCGGGACCGCCAGGGACCGCCTGGGACCGCCCGGGACCACACGGGACCGCCCGGGACCGCCCCGGACCACCCGGGACCACCCCGGACCGCCCGGGACCGCCCCGGACCGCCCGGGACCGCCCCAGACCGCCCGGGACCGCCCCAGACTGCCCGGGACCGCCCCGGACCGCCCGGGACCGCCCCGGACCGCCCGGGACCGCCCGGGACCGCCCGGGACCGCACCGGACCACCCGGGACCGCCCCAGACAGCCCGGGACCGCCCCGGACCGCCCCGGACCGCCCGGGACCGCACCGGACCGCCCGGGACCGCCCCAGACAGCCCGGGACCGCCCCGGACCGCCCGGGACCGCCCCGGACCGCCTAGGACTGCCCCGGACCGCCCGGGACCGCCCGGGACCGCCCGGACCGCCCGGGACCGCCCGGGACCGCCCGGGACCGCCCGGACCGCCCGGGACGGCCCGGGACCACCCCGGACCGCTCGGGACCGCCCAGGACCGCCCCAAACCGCCCGGGACCGCCCAGGACCGCCCGGGACCACCCGGTACCGCCCGGGACCGCCCGGGACCGCCCGGGACCGCCCGGGACCGCCCGGGACCGCCCGGGACCGCCCGGGACCGCCCGGGACCGCCCCGGACCGCCCGGGACCGCCCGGGACCGCGCGGGACCGCCCGGGACCGCCCGGGACCGCCCCGGACCGCCCGGGACCGCCTCGGACCGCCCGGGACCGCCCAGGACCGCCCGGGACTGCCCGGGACCGCCCGGGACCGCCCGGGACCGCCCCGGACCGCCCGGGACTGCCCGGGACCGCCCGGGACCGCCCCGGACCGCCACGGACCGCCCGGGACCGCCCGGGACCGCCCGGGACAGTTTGGACCGTCTGGGACCGCCCGGGACCACACGGGACCGCCCGGGACCGCCCCGGACCGCCCGGGACCGCCCCGGACCACCCGGGACCACCCCGGACCGCCCAGGACCGCCCCGGACCGCCCGGGACCGCCCCGGACCGCCCGGGACCGCCCCAGACTGCCCGGGACCGCCCCGGACCGCCCAGGACTGCCCCGGACCGCCTGGGACCGCCCGGGACCGCCCCGGACCGCCCGGGACCGCCCGGGACCGCCCGGGACCGCCCGGGACCGCCCGGGACGGCCCGGGACCACCCCGGACTGCTCGGGACCGCCCGGGACCGCCCCAAACCGCCCGGGACCGCCCAGGACCGCCCGGGACCACCCGGGACCGTCCGGGACCGCCCGGGACCGCCCGGGACCGCCCGGGACCGCCCGGGACCGCCCGGGACCGCCCCGGACCACCCGGGACCGCCCGGGACCGCGCGGGACCGCCCGGGACCGCCCGGGACCGCCCCGGACCGCCCGGGACGGCCTCGGACCGCCCGGGACCGCCCAGGACCGCCCGGGACTGCCCGGGACCGCCCGGGATCACACGGGACCGCCCGGTACGACGCCGGACCGCCCGGGACCGCCCCGGTCCGCCCGGGACCACCCCGGACTGCCCGGGACCGCCCCGGACCGCCCCCGACCGCCTGGGACCACCCAGGACCGCCTGGAACCGCCCGGGACCGCCCGGGACCGCCCGGGACCGCCCGGGACCGCCCGGGACCGCGCAGGACCACCCTGGACCGCCCGGGACCGCCCGGGACCGCCCACAACCGCCCAGGACCGCCCGGGACTGCCCCTGATCGCCCGGGACCGCGCGGGACCGTCCGGGACCGCCCCGGACCGCTCGGGACCGCCCCGGACCGCCCGGGACCGCCCCGGACCTCCCGGGACCGCCCGGGACCGCCCGGGACTGCCCGGGACCGCCCGGGACCGACCGGGATCGCCCGGGACCGCCCGGGACCGCCCAGGACCGCCCCGGACCGCCCGGGACCACCCCGGACTGCCCGGGACCGCCCCGGACCGCCCCCGACCGCCTGGGACCACCCAGGACCGCCTGGAACCGCCCGGGACCGCCCGGGACCGCCCGGGACCGCCCGGGACCGCCCGGGACCGCGCAGGACCACCCTGGACCGCCCGGGACCGCCCGGGACCGCCCACAACCGCCCAGGACCGCCCGGGACTGCCCCTGATCGCCCGGGACCGCGCGGGACCGTCCGGGACCGCCCCGGACCGCTCGGGACCGCCCCGGACCGCCCGGGACCGCCCCGGACCTCCCGGGACCGCCCGGGACCGCCCGGGACTGCCCGGGACCGCCCGGGACCGACCGGGATCGCCCGGGACCGCCCGGGACCGCCCAGGACCGCCCCGGACCGCCCGGGACCGCCCGGGACCGCTGCGGACCGCCCCGGACCGCCCCAGACCGCCCGGGACCGCCCAGGACCGCCCGGGACCGCCCAGGACCGCCCGGGACTGCCCAGGACCGCCCGGGACCGCCCGGGACCGCCTCGCACCGCCCGGGACCGCCCGGGACCGCTGCGGACCGCCCCGGACCGCCCCAGACCGCCCGGGACCGCCCAGGACCGCCCGGGACCGCCCAGGACCGCCCGGGACTGCCCAGGACCGCCCGGGACCGCCCGGGACCGCCTCGGACCGCCCGGGACCGCCCGGGACCGCCCGGGACCGCCAGGGACCGCCCTGGACCGCACGGGACCGCCCTGGAACGCCCGGGACCGCCCGGGACTGCCCGGCACCGCCCAGGACTGCCCCGGACCGCCCGGGACCGCACCGGACCGCCCGGGACCGCCCCAGACAGCCCGGGACCGCCCCGGACCGCCCGGGACCGCCCTTGACCGCCCAGGACTGCCCCGGACCGCCCGGGACCGCCCGGGACCGCCCCGGACCGCCCGGACCGCCTGGGACAGCCCGGGACGACCCGGGACCACCCCCGGACCGCTCGGGACCGCCCGGGACCGCCCCAAACCGCCCAGGACCGCCCAGGACCGCCCGGGACCACCCGGGACCGCCCGGGACCACCCGGGACCGCCCGGGACCACCCGGGACCGCCCGGGACCGCCCGGGACCGCCCCGGACCGCCCGGGACCGCCCGGGACCGCCCGGGACCGCACTGGACCGCCCGGGACCGCCCGGGACCGCCCCGGACCGCCCGGGACCGCCTCGGACCGCCCGGGACCGCCCAGGACCGCCCGGGACTGCCCGGGACCGCCCGGGACCGCCCGGGACCGCCCCGGACCGTCCGGGACTGCCCGGGACCGCCCGGGACCGCCCAGGACCGCCCGGGACCGCCTGGGACCGCCCGGGACCGCCCCGGACCGCCACGGACCGCCCGGGACCGCCCGGGACCGCCCGGGACAGTCCGGACCGTCTGGACCGCCCGGGACCACACAGGACCGCCCGGAACCGCCCCGGACCGCCCGGGACCGCCCCGGACCACCCGGGACCACCCCGGACCGCCCGGGACTGCCCCGGACCGCCCGGGACCGCCCCGGACCACCCGGGACCGCCCCAGACTGCCCGGGACCGCCCCGGACCGCCCGGGACCGCCCCCGACCGCCCGGGCCCGCCCGGGACCGCCCGGGGCCGCCCCGGACCGCCCGGGACCGCCCGGTACTGCCCCGGACCGCCCCCGACCGCCTGGGACCGCCCAGGACCGCCTGGGACCGCCCGGGACCGCCCGGGACCGCCCGGGACCGCCCGGGACCGCCCGGGACCGCGCGGGACCACCCCGGACCGCCCGGGACCGCCCGGGACCGCCCACAACCGCCCAGGACCGCCCGGGACCGCCCGGGATCGCCCGGGACCGCCCGCGACCGCCCGGGACCGCCCCGGACCGCTCGGGACCGCCCCGGACCGCCCGGGACCACCCCGGACCTCCCGGGACCGCCCGGGACCGCCCGGGACCGCCCGGGACCGCCCGGGACCACCCGGGATCGCCCGGGACCGCCCGGGACCGCCCAGGACCGCCCCGGACCGCCCGGGACCGCCCGGGACCGCCCCGGACCGCCCCGGACCGCCCGGGACCGCCCGGGACCGCCCGGGACCGCCCGGGACGGCCCCGGGACCGCCCCGGACCGCCCGGGACCGACGGGGACCGCCCCAGACCGCCCGGGACCGCCGGGGACCGCCTGGGACCACCCGGGACCGGCCGGGACCGCCAGGGACCGCCCAGGACCGCCCGGGACCGCCCGGGACCACCCGGGACCGCCCGGGACCGCCCCGGACCGCCCGGGACCGGCTCGGACCGCCCGGGACCGCCCAGGACCGCCCAGGACTGCCCGGGACCGCCCAGGACCGCACGGGACCGCCCCAGACCGCTCGGGACCGCCCGGGACCACCCGGGACCACCCGGGACCGCCCGGGACCGCCTGGGACCGCCCGGGACCGCCCCGGACCGCCACGGACCGCCCGGGACCGCCCAGGACCGCGCGGGACCGCCCGAGACCGCCCTGGACCGCCCTGGACCGCCCGGGACCGCCCCGGACCACCCGGGACCACTCGGGACCGCCTCGGACCGCCCGGGACCGCCCGGGACCGCCCGGGACCGCCTGGGACCGCCCTGGACCGCCAGGGACCGCCCTGGAACGCCCGTACCGCCTGGGACCGCCCGGGACCGCCCGAGACCGCCCGGGACGACCCGGGACCGTCTGGACCGTCTGGGACCGCCCGGGATCACACGGGACCGCCCGGGACCACGCCGGACCGCCCGGGACCGCCCCGGACCGCCCGGGACCACCCCGGACTGCCCGGGACCGCCCCGGACCGCCCGGGACCGCCGGGGACCGCCCGGGACCGCCCCAGACTGCCCGGGACCGCCCCGGACCGCACCGGACCGCCCGGGACCGCCCCAGACAGCCCGGGACCGCCCCGGACCGCCCGGGACCGCCCTTGACCGCCCAGGACTGCCCCGGACCGCCCGGGACCGCCCGGGACCGCCCCGGACCGCCCGGGACCGCCCGGGACCGCCCGGGACCGCCTGGGACAGCCCGGGACGACCCGGGACCACCCCGGACCGCTCGGGACCGCCCGGGACCGCCCCAAACCGCCCAGGACCGCCCAGGACCGCCCGGGACCACCCGGGACCGCCCGGGACCGCCCGGGACCGCCCGGGACCACCCGGGACCGCCCGGGACCGCCCGGGACCGCCCCGGACCGCCCGGGACCGCCCGGCACCGCCCGGGACCGCACGGGACCGCCCGGGACCGCCCGGGACCGCCCCGGACCGCCCGGGACCGCCTCGGACCGCCCGGGACCGCCCAGGACCGCCCGGGACTGCCCGGGACCGCCCGGGACCGCCCGGGACCGCCCCGGACCGTCCGGGACTGCCCGGGACCGCCCGGGACCGCCCAGGACCGCCCGGGACCGCCTGGGACCGCCCGGGACCGCCCCGGACCGCCACGGACCGCCCGGGACCGCCCGGGACCGCCCGGGACAGTCCGGACCGTCTGGACCGCCCGGGACCACACAGGACCGCCCGGGACCGCCCCGGACCGCCCGGGACCGCCCCGGACCACCCGGGACCACCCCGGACCGCCCGGGACTGCCCCGGACCGCCCGGGACCGCCCCGGACCACCCGGGACCGCCCCAGACTGCCCGGGACCGCCCCGGACCGCCCGGGACCGCCCCCGACCGCCCGGGACCGCCCGGGACCGCCCGGGGCCGCCCCGGACCGCCCGGGACCGCCCGGTACTGCCCCGGACCGCCCCCGACCACCTGGGACCGCCCAGGACCGCCTGGGACCGCCCGGGACCGCCCGGGACCGCCCGGGACCGCCCGGGACCGCCCGGGACCGCGCGGGACCACCCCGGACCGCCCGGGACCGCCCGGGACCGCCCACAACCGCCCAGGACCGCCCGGGACCGCCCGGGATCGCCCGGGACCGCCCGCGACCGCCCGGGACCGCCCCGGACCGCTCGGGACCGCCCCGGACCGCCCGGGACCACCCCGGACCTCCCGGGACCGCCCGGGACCGCCCGGGACCGCCCGGGACCGCCCGGGACCGCCCGGGATCGCCCGGGACCGCCCGGGACCGCCCAGGACCGCCCCGGACCGCCCGGGACCGCCCGGGACCGCCCCGGACCGCCCCGGACCGCCCGGGACCACCCGGAACCGCCCGGGACCGCCCGGGACCGCCCGGGACCGCCCGGGACCGCCCGGGACCGCCCGGGACGGCCCCGGGACCGCCCCGGACCGCCCGGGACCGACGGGGACCGCCCCAGACCGCCCGGGACCGCCCGGGACCGCCTGGGACCACCCGGGACCGGCCGGGACCGCCAGGGACCGCCCAGGACCGCCCGGGACCGCCCGGGACCACCCGGGACCGCCCGGGACCGCCCCGGACCGCCCGGGACCGGCTCGGACCGCCCGGGACCGCCCAGGACCGCCCAGGACTGCCCGGGACCGCCCAGGACCGCACGGGACCGCCCCAGACCGCTCGGGACCGCCCGGGACCACCCGGGACCACCCGGGACCGCCCGGGACCGCCTGGGACCGCCCGGGACCGCCCCGGACCGCCACGGACCGCCCGGGACCACCCAGGACCGCGCGGGACCGCCCGAGACCGCCCTGGACCGCCCTGGACCGCCCGGGACCGCCCCGGACCACCCGGGACCACTCGGGACCGCCTCGGACCGCCCGGGACCACCCGGGACCGCCCGGGACCGCCTGGGACCGCCCTGGACCGCCAGGGACCGCCCTGGAACGCCCGTACCGCCTGGGACCGCCCGGGACCGCCCGAGACCGCCCGGGACGACCCGGGACCGTCTGGACCGTCTGGGACCGCCCGGGATCACACGGGACCGCCCGGGACCACGCCGGACCGCCCGGGACCGCCCCGGACCGCCCGGGACCACCCCGGACTGCCCGGGACCGCCCCGGACCGCCCGGGACCGCCGGGGACCGCCCGGGACCGCCCCAGACTGCCCGGGACCGCCCCGGACCGCCCGGGACCGCCCCGGACCGCCCGGGACCGCCCGGGACCGCCCGGGACCGCCCCGGACCGCCCGGGACCGCCCGGTACCGCCCCGGACCACCCCGGACCGCCCGGGACCGCCCAGGACCGCCCGGGACCGCCCGGGACCGCCAGGGACCGCCTGGGACCGCCCGGGACTGCCCCGGACCGCCCGGGACTGCCCAGGACCGCCCACGACCGCCCGGGACCGCCCGGGACCGCCCGGGATCGCCCGGGACCGCCCGGGACCGCGCGGGACCGCCCCGGACCGCCCTGGACCGCCTCGGACCGCCCGGGACCGCCCCGGACCTTCCGGGACCGCCCGGGACCGCCCGGGACCGCCCGGGACCGCCCGGGACCGCCCGGGATCGCCCGGGACCGCCCGGCACCGCCCAGGACTGCCCCGGACCGCCCAGGACCGCACCGGACCGCCCGGGACCGCCCCGGACCGCCCGGGACCGCCCCGGACCGCACGGGACCGCCCGGGACCGCCCGGGACCGCCCGGGACCGCGCGGGACCACCCCGGACCGCCCGGGACCGCCCGGGACCGCCCACAACCGCCCAGGACCGCCCGGGACCGCCCGGGATCGCCCGGGACCGCCCGGGACCGCCCGGGACCGCCCCGGACCGCTCGGGACCGCCCCGGACCGCCCGGGACCACCCCGGACCTCCCGGGACCGCCCGGGACCGCCCGGGACCGCCCTGGACCGCCCGGGACCGCCTGGGATCGCCCGGGACCGCCCGGGACCGCCCAGGACCGCCCCGGACCGCCCGGGACCGGCCGGGACCTCTCCGGACCGCCCGGGACCGCCCGGGACCGCCTGGGACCACCCGGGACCGGCCGGGACCGCCAGGGACCGCCCGGGACCGCCCGGGACCGCCCGGGACCACCCAGGACCGCCCGGGACCGCCCCGGACCGCCCGGGACCGGCTCGGACCGCCCGGGACCGCCCAGGACCGCCCAGGACTGCCCGGGACCGCCCGGGACCGCACGGGACCGCCCCAGACCGCTCGGGACCGCCCGGGACCACCCGGGACCACCCGGGACCGCCCGGGACCGCCTGGGACCGCCCGGGACCGCCCCGGACCGCCACGGACCGCCCGGGACCGCCCAGGACCGCGCGGGACCGCCCGAGACCGCCCTGGACCGCCCCGGACCGCCCGGGACCGCCCCGGACCACCCGGGACCACTCGGGACCGCCTCGGACCGCCCGGGACCGCCCGGGACCGCCCGGGACCGCCTGGGACCGCCCTGGACCGCCAGGGACCGCCCTGGAACGCCCGGTACCGCCTGGGACCGCCCGGGACCGCCCGAGACCGCCCGGGACGACCCGGGACCGTCTGGACCGTCTGGGACCGCCCGGGATCACACGGGACCGCCCGAGACCACGCCGGACCGCCCGGGACCGCCCTGGACCGCCCGGGACCACCCCGGACTGCCCGGGACCGCCCCGGACCGCCCGGGACCGCCGGGGACCGCCCGGGACCGCCCCAGACTGCCCGGGACCGCCCCGGACCGCCCGGGACCGCCCCGGACCGCCCGGGACCGCCCGGGACCGCCCGGTACCGCCCCGGACCGCCGCGGACCGCCCGGGACCGCCCAGGACCGCCCGGGACCGCCCGGGACCGCCAGGGACCGCCTGGGACCGCCCGGGACCGCCCCGGACTGCTCGGGACCGCCCAGGACCGCCCACGACCGCCCGGGACCGCCCGGGACCGCCCGGGATCGCCCGGGACCGCCCGGGACCGCGTGGGACCGCCCCGGACCGCCCTGGACCGCCTCGGACCGCCCGGGACCGCCCCGGACCTCCCGGGACTGCCCGGGACCGCCCGGGACCGCCCAGGACCGCCCGGGACCGCCCGGGATCGCCCGGGACCGCCCGGCACCGCCCAGGACTGCCCCGGACCGCCCGGGACCGCACCGGACCGCCCGGGACCGCCCCGGACCGCCCGGGACCGCCCCGGACCGCCCGGGACCGCCCGGGACCGCCCGGGACCGCCCGGGACTGCGCGGGACCACCCCGGACCGCCCGGGACCGCCCGGGACCGCCCACAACCGCCCAGGACCGCCCGGGACCGCCCGGGATCGCCCGGGACCGCCCGGGACCGCCCGGGACCGCCCCGGACCGCTCGGGACCGCCCCGGACCGCCCGGGACCACCCCGGACCTCCCCAGGACCGCCCGGGACCGCCCGGGACTGCCCGGGACCGCCCGGGACCGCCCGGGATCACCCGGGACCGCCCGGGACCGCCCAGGACCGCCCCGGACCGCCCGGGACCGGCCGGGACCGCTCCGGACCACCCCGGACCGCCCCGGACCGCCCGGGACCGCCCAGGACCGCCCGGGACCGCCCGGGACCGCCCGGGACCGCCCGGGACCGGCCCGGACCGCCCGTGACCGCCCCGGACCGCCCGGGACCGCCCCGGACCGCCCGGGACCGCCCTGGACCGCCCGGGACCGCCCGGGACCGCCCCGGACCGCCCCGGACCGCCCGGGACCACCCAGAACCGCCCGGGACCGCCCGGGACCGCCCGGGACCGCCCGGGACCGCCCGGGACCGCCCGGGACGGCCCGGGACCGCCCCGGACCGCCCGGGACCGACGGGGACCGCCCCAGACCGCCCGGGACCGCCCGGGACCGCCTGGGACCACCCGGGACCGGCCGGGACCGCCAGGGACCACCCGGGACCGCCCGGGACCGCCCGGGACCACCCGGGACCGCCCGGGACCGCCCCGGACCGCCCGGGACCGGCTCGGACCGCCCGGGACCGCCCAGGACCGCCCAGGACTGCCCGGGACCGCCCGGGACCGCACGGGACCGCCCCAGACCGCTCGGGACCGCCCGGGACCACCCGGGACCACCCGGGACCGCCCGGGACCGCCTGGGACCGCCCGGGACCGCCCCGGACCGCCACGGACCGCCCGGGACCGCCCAGGACCGCGCGGGACCGCCCGAGACCGCCCTGGACCGCCCCGGACCGCCCGGGACCGCCCCGGACCACCCGGGACCACTCGGGACCGCCTCGGACCGCCCGGGACCGCCCGGGACCGCCCGGGACCGCCTGGGACCACCCAGGACCGCCAGGGACCGCCCTGGAACGCCCGGTACCGCCTGGGACCGCCCGGGACCGCCCGAGACCGCCCGGGACGACCCGGGACCGTCTGGACCGTCTGAGACCACCCGGGATCACACGGGACCGCCCGGGACCACGCCGGACCGCCCAGGACCGCCCCGGACCGCCGCGACCACCCCGGACTGCCCGGGACCGCCCCGGACCGCCCGGGACCGCCGGGGACCGCCCGGGACCGCCCCAGACTGCCCGGGACCGCCCCGGACCGCCCGGGACCGCCCCGGACCGCCCGGGACCGCCCGGGACCGCCCGGGACCGCCCCGGACCGCCCGGGACCGCCCGGTACCGCCCCGGACCGCCCTGGACCGCCCGGGACTGCCCAGGACCGCCCGGGACCGCCCGGGACCGCCAGAGACCGCTTGGGACCGCCCGGGACCGCCCCGGACCGCCCGGGACCGCCCAGGACCGCCCACGACCGCCCGGGACCGCCCGGGACCGCCCGGGATCGCCCGGGACCGCCCGGGACCGCGCGGGACCGCCCCAGACCGCCCTGGACCGCCTCGGACCGCCGGGACCGCCCCGGACCTCCCGGAACCGCCCGGGACCGCCCGGGACCGCCCGGGACCGCCCGGGACCGCCCGGGATCGCCCGGGACCGCCCGGCACCGCCCAGGACTGCCTCGGACCGCCCGGGACCGCACCGGACCGCCCGGGACTGCCCCGGACCGCCTGGGACCGCCCCGGACCGCCCGGGACCGCCCCGGACCGCCCGGGACTGCCCCGGACCGCCCAGGACCGCCCGGGACCGCCCCGGACCGCCCGGGGACCGCCCGGGACCACCCGGGACCGCCCGGGACCGCCCGGTACCGCCCCGGACTGCCCGGGACCGCCCGGGACTGCCCGGGACCGCCCGGGACCGCCCGGTACCGCCCCGGACCGCCCCGGACCGCCCGGGACCGCCCAGGACCGCCCGGGACCGCCCGGGACCGCCCGGGACCGCCCGGGACCGCCCCGGACCGCCCGGGACCGCCCGGGACCGCCCGCGACCGCCCGGGACCGCCCGGGACCGCCCGGGATCGCCCGGGACCGCCCGGGACCGCCCGGGACCGCCCCGGACCGCCCGGGACCACCTCGGACCGCCCGGGACCGCCCAGGACCGCCCGGGACCGACCGGGACCGCCCGGGACCGCCCGGAACCGCCTCGGACCGCCCGGGACCGCCCGGGACCGCCCGGGACCGCCAGGGACTGCCCTGGACCGCACGGGACCGCACCGGACCGCCCGGGACTGCCCCGGACCGCCTGGGACCGCCCCGGACCGCCCGGGACCGCCCCGGACCGCCCGGGACTGCCCCGGACCGCCCAGGACCGCCCGGGACCGCCCCGGACCGCCCGGGACCGCCCGGGACCACCCGGGACCGCCCGGGACCGCCCGGTACCGCCCCGGACTGCCCGGGACCGCCCGGGACTGCCCGGGACCGCCCGGGACCGCCCGGTACCGCCCCGGACCGCCCCGGACCGCCCGGGACCGCCCAGGACCGCCCGGGACCGCCCGGGACCGCCCGGGACCGCCCGGGACCGCCCCGGACCGCCCGGGACCGCCCGGGACCGCCCGCGACCGCCCGGGACCGCCCGGGACCACCCGGGATCGCCCGGGACCGCCCGGGACCGCCCGGGACCGCCCCGGACCGCCCGGGACCGCCTCGGACCGCCCGGGACCGCCCAGGACCGCCCGGGACCGACCGGGACCGCCCGGGACCGCCCGGAACCGCCTCGGACCGCCCGGGACCGCCCGGGACCGCCCGGGACCGCCAGGGACTGCCCTGGACCGCACGGGACCGCCCTGGAACGCCCGGGACCGCCCGGGACCGCCCGAGACCGCCCGAGACTGCCCGGGACAGTCCGGACCGTCTGGGACCGCCCGGGACCACACGGGACCGCCCGGGACCGCCCCGGACCGCCCGGGACCGCCCCGGACCGCCCGGGACCACTCCGGACCGCCCGGGACCGCCCCGGACCGCCCGGGACCGCCCCGGACCGCCCGGGACCGCCCCAGACTGCCCGGGACCACCCCGGACCGCCCGGGACCGCCCCGGACCGCCCGGGACCACACGGTACCGCCCCGGACCGCCCCGGACCGCCCGGGACCGCCCAGGACCGCCCGAGACCGCCCGGGACCGCCCGGGACCGCCCGGGACCGCCCCGGACCGCCCGGGACCGCCCGGGACCACCCACGACCGCCTGGGACTGCCCGGGACCGCCCGGGATCGCCCGGGACTGCCCGGGACCGCACGGGACCGCCCCGGACCGCCCGGGACCGCCTCGGACCGCCCGGGACCGCCCAGGACCGCCCGGGACTGCCCGGGACCGCCCGGGACCGCCCGGGACCGCCTCGGACCGCCCGGGACCGCCCGGGACCGCCCGGGACCGCCAGGGACCGCCCTGGACCGCACGGAACCGCCCTGGAACGCCCGGGACCGCCCGGGACCGCCCGGGACCGCCCGGCACCGCCCAGGACTGCCCCGGACCGCCCGGGACCGCACCGGACCGCCCGGGACCGCCCCGGACCGCCCGGGACCGCCCGGGACCACCCGGGACCGCCCGGGACCGCCCGGTACCGCCCCGGACTGCCCGGGACCGCCCGGGACCGCCCAGGACCGCCCGGGACCGCCCGGGACCGCCCGGGACCGCCCGGGACCGCCCCGGACCGCCCGGGACCGCCCGGGACCGCCCGCGACCGCCCGGGACCGCCCGGGACCACCCGGGATCGCCCGGGACCGCCCGGGACCGCCCGGGACCGCCCCGGACCGCCCGGGACCGCCTCGGACCGCCCGGGACCGCCCAGGACCGCCCGGGACCGACCGGGACCGCCCGGGACCGCCCGGAACCGCCCGAGACCGCCCGAGACTGCCCGGGACAGTCCGGACCGTCTGGGACCGCCCGGGACCACACGGGACCGCCCGGGACCGCCCCGGACCGCCCGGGACCGCCCCGGACCGCCCGGGACCACTCCGGACCGCCCGGGACCGCCCCGGACCGCCCGGGACCGCCCCGGACCGCCCGGGACCGCCCCAGACTGCCCGGGACCACCCCGGACCGCCCGGGACCGCCCCGGACCGCCCGGGACCACACGGTACCGCCCCGGACCGCCCCGGACCGCCCGGGACCGCCCAGGACCGCCCGAGACCGCCCGGGACCGCCCGGGACCGCCCGGGACCGCCCCGGACCGCCCGGGACCGCCCGGGACCACCCACGACCGCCTGGGACTGCCCGGGACCGCCCGGGATCGCCCGGGACTGCCCGGGACCGCCCGGGACCGCCCCGGACCGCCCGGGACCGCCTCGGACCGCCCGGGACCGCCCAGGACCGCCCGGGACTGCCCGGGACCGCCCGGGACCGCCCGGGACCGCCTCGGACCGCCCGGGACCGCCCGGGACCGCCCGGGACCGCCAGGGACCGCCCTGGACCGCACGGAACCGCCCTGGAACGCCCGGGACCGCCCGGGACCGCCCGGGACCGCCCGGCACCGCCCAGGACTGCCCCGGACCGCCCGGGACCGCACCGGACCGCCCGGGACCGCCCCGGACCGCCCGGGACCGCCCCAGACCGCCCGGCACCGCCCCGGACCGCCCGGGACTGCCCCGGACCGCCCGGGACCGCCCGGGACCGCCCGGGACCGCCCGGGACCGCCCAGGACGGCCCAGGACCACCCCGGACCGCCCGGGACCGCCCGGGACCGCCCCAAACCGCCCGGGACCGCCCAGGACCGCCCGGGACCACCCGGGACCGCCCGGGACCGCCCGGGACCGCCCGGGACCGCCCGGGACCGCCCGGGACCGCCCCGGGCCACCTGGGACCGCCCGGGACCGCCCGGGACCGCCCGGGACCGCCCCAGACCGCCCGGGACCGCCTCGGACCGCCCGGGACCGCCCAGGACCGCCCGGGACTGCCCGGGACCGCCCGGGACAGCCCGGGACCGCCCCGGACCGCCCGGGACTGCCCGGTACCGCCCGGGACCGCCCGGGACCGCCCGGGACCGCCTGGGACCGCCCGGGACCGCCCCGGACCGCCACGGACTGCCCGGGACCACCCGGGACCGCCCGGGACAGTCCGGACCGTCTGGGACCGCCCGGGACCACACGGGACCGCCCGGGACCGCCCGGGACCGCCCGGGACCGCCCGGGACCGCCCGGGACCGCCCCGGACCGCCCGGGACCGCCCGGGACCGCCCGCGACCGCCCGGGACCGCCCGGGACCGCCCGGGATCGCCCGGGACCGCCCGGGACCGCCCGGGACCGCCCCGGACCGCCCGGGACCGCCTCGGACCGCCCGGGACCGCCCAGGACCGCCCGGGACCGACCGGGATCGCCCGGGACCGCCCGGGACCGCCTCGGACCGCCCGGGACCGCCCGGGACCGCCCGGGACCGCCAGGGACCGCCCTGGACCGCACGGGACCGCCCTGGAATGCCCGGGACCGCCCGGGACCGCCCGGGACCGCCCGAGACCGCCCGGGACAGTCCGGACCGTCTGGGACCGCCCCGGACCACACGGGACCGCCCGGGACCGCCCCGGACCGCCCGGGACCGCCCCGGACCGCCCGGGACCACCCCGGACCGCCCGGGACCGCCCCGGACCGCCCGGGACCGCCCCGGACCGCCCGGGACCGCCCCAGACTGCCCGGGACCACCCCGGACCGCCCGGGACCGCCCCGGACCGCCCGGGACCACACGGTACCGCCCCGGACCGCCCCGGACCGCCCGGGACCGCCCAGGACCGCCTGGGACCGCCCGAGACCGCCCGGACCGCCCGGGACCGCCCGGGACCGCCCCGGACCGCCCGGGACCGCCCGGGACCGCCCACGACCGCCCGGGACTGCCCGGGACCGCCCGGGATCGCCCGGGACCGCCCGGGACTGCCCGGGACCGCCCCGGACCGCCCGGGACCGCCTCGGACCGCCCGGGACCGCCCAGGACCGCCCGGGACTGCCCGGGACCGCCCGGGACCGCCCGGGACCGCCTCGGACCGCCCGGGACCGCCCGGGACCGCCCGGGACCGCCAGGGACCGCCCTGGACCGCACAGGACCGCCCTGGAACGCCCGGGACCGCCCGGGACCGCCCGGGACCGCCCGGCACCGCCCAGGACTGCCCCGGACCGCCCGGGACCGCACCGGACCGCCCGGGACGGCCCCGGACCGCCCGGGACCGCCCCAGACCGCCCGGCACCGCCCCGGACCGCCCGGGACTGCCCCGGACCGCCCGGGACCGCCCGGGACCGCCCGGGACCGCCCGGGACCGCCCGGGACGGCCCGGGACCACCCCGGACCGCCCGGGACCGCCCGGGACCGCCCCAAACCGCCCGGGACCACCCAGGACCGCCCGGGACCACCTGGGACCGCCCGGGACCGCCCGGGACCGCCCGGGACCGCCCGGGACCGCCCGGGACCGCCCCGGACCGCCTGGGACCGCCCGGACCGCGCGGGACCGCCCGGGACCGCCCGGGACCGCCCCAGACCGCCCGGGACCGCCTCGGACCGCCCGGGACCGCCCAGGACCGCCCCGGACTGCCCGGGACCGCCCGGGACAACCCGGGACCGCCCCGGACCGCCCGGGACTGCCCGGTACCGCCCGGGACCGCCCGGGACCGCCCGGGACCGCCTGGGACCGCCCGGGACCGCCCCGGACCGCCACGGACCGCCCGGGACCACCCGGGACCGCCTGGGACAGTCCGGACCGTCTGGGACCGCCCGGGACCACACGGGACCGCCCGGGACCGCCCCGGACTGCCCGGGACCGCCCCAGACCACCCGGGACCACCCCGGACCGCCCGGGACCGCCCCGGACCGCCGGGACCGCCCCGGACCGCCCGGGACCGCCCCAGACTGCCCGGGACCGCCCCGGACCGCCCGGGACCGCCCCCGGACCGCCCGGGACCGCCCGGGACCGCCCGGGACCGCGCGGGACCGCCCCGGACTACCCGGGACCGCCCGGGACCGCCCACAACCGCCCAAAACCGCCCGGGACCACCCGGGATCGCCCAGACCGCCCGGGACCGCCCGGGACCGCCCCGGACCGCTCGGGACTGCCCCGGACCGCCCGGGACCGCCCCGGACCTCCCGGGACTGCCCGGGACCGCCCGGGACCGCCCGGACCGCCCGGGACCGCCCGGGATCGCCCGGGACCGCCCGGGACCGCCCAGGACCGCCCCGGACCGCCCGGGACCGCCTCGGACCACCCGGGACCGCCCAGGACCGCCCGGGACTGCCGGGACCGCCCGGGACCGCCCGGGACCGCCTCGGACCGCCCGGGACCGCCCGGGACCGCCCGGGACCGCCAGGGACCGCCCTGGACCGCACGGGACCGCCCTGGAACGCCCGGGACCGCCCGGGACCGCCCGGGACCGCCCGGCACCGCCCAGGACTGCCCCGGACCACCCGGGACCGCACCGGACCGCCCGGGACCGCCCCGGACCGCCCGGGACCGCCCCAGACCACCCGGCACCGCCCCGGACCGCCCGGGACTGCCCCGGACCGCCCGGGACCGCCCGGGACCGCCCGGGACCGCCCGGGACCGCCCGGGACCGCCCGGGACGGCCCGGGACCACCCCGGACCGCCCGGGACCGCCCGGGACCGCCCCAAACCGCCCGGGACCGCCCAGGACCGCCCGGGACCACCCGGGACCGCCCGGGACCGCCCGGGACCGCCCGGGACCGCCCGGGACCGCCCGGGACCGCCCCGGACCGCCTGGGACCGCCCGGGACCGCGCGGGACCGCCCGGGACCGCCCGGGACCGCCCGGGACCGCCCGGGACCGCCTGGGACCGCCCGGGACTGCCCCGGACCGCCACGGACCGCCCGGGATCACCCGGGACCGCCCGGGACAGTCCGGACCGTCTGGGACCGCCCGGGACCTCACGGGACCGCCCGGGACCGCCCGGGACCGCCCGGGACCGCCCGGGACCGCCCGGGACCGCCCGGACCGCCCGGGACCGCCCGGACCGCCCGGGACCGCCGCGACCGCCCGGGACCGCCCCGGGACCGCCCGGGACCGCCCGGGACCGCCCGGACCGCCCGGGACCGCCCGGACGCCTCGGACCGCCCGGGACCGCCCAGGACCGCCCGGGACCGACCGGGACCGCCCGGGACCGCCCGGGACCGCCTCGGACCGCCCGGGACCGCCCGGGACCGCCCGGCACCGCCAGGGACCGCCCTGGACCACACGGGACCGCCCTGGAATGCCCGGGACCGCCCGGGACCGCCCGGGACCGCCCGAGACCGCCCGGGACAGTCCGGACCGTCTGGGACCGCCCGGGACCACACGGGACCGCCCGGGACCGCCCCGGACCGCCCGGGACCGCCCCGGACCGCCCGGGACCACCCCTGACCGCCCGGGACCGCCCCGGACCGCCCGGGACCGCCCCGGACCGCCCGGGACCGCCCCAGACTGCCCGGGACCACCCCGGACCGCCCGGGACCGCCCTGGACCGCCCGGGACCACACGGTACCGCCCCGGACCGCCCCGGACCGCCCGGGACCGCCCAGGACCGCCCGGGACCGCCCGAGACCGCCGGGACCGCCGGGACCGCCCGGGACCGCCCCGGACCGCCCGGGACCGCCCGGGACCGCCCACGACCGCCCTGGACTGCCCGGGACCGCCCGGGATCGCCCGGGACCACCCGGGACCACCCGGGACCGCCTGGGACCGCCTGGGACCGCCCGGGACCGCCCCGGACCGCCACGGACCGCCCGGGACCGCCCAGGACCGCGCGGGACCGCCCGAGACCGCCCTGGACCGCCCCGGACCGCCCGGGACCGCCCCGGACCACCCGGGACCGCCCGGGACCGCTTCGGACCGCCCGGGACTGCCCGGGACCGCCCGGGACCGCCTGGGACCGCCCTGGACCGCCAGGGACCGCCCTGGAACGCCCGGGACCGCCTGGGACCGCCCGGGACCGCCCGAGACCGCCCGGGACGACCCGGGACCGTCTGGACCGTCTGGGACCGCCCGGGATCACACGGGACCGCCCAGGACCACCCCGGACCGCCCGGGACCGCCCCGGACCGCCCGGGACCACCCCGGACCGCCCGGGACCGCCCCGGACCGCCCGGGACCGCGGGGGACCGCCTGGGACCGCCCCAGACTGCCCGGGACCGCCCCGGACCGCCTGGGACCGCCCCGGACCGCCCGGGACCGCCCGTGACCGCCCGGGACCACCCCGGACCGCCCGGGACCGCCCGGTACCGCCCGGGACCGCCCGGGACCGCCCGGGACCGCCCGGGACCGCCCGGACCGCCCGGGACCGCCGGGGACCGCCCCGGACCGCCCGGGACCGCCCGGGACCGCCCGCGACCGACCGGGACCGCCCGTGACCGCCCGGGATCGCCCGGGACCGCCCGGGACCGCCCGGGACCACCCCGGCCCGCCCTGGACCGCCTCGGATCGCCCGGGACTGCCCCGGACCTCCCGGGACCCGCCCGGGACCGCCCGGGACCGCCCGGGACCGCCCGGGACCGCCCGGGATCGCCCGGGACCGCCCGGCACCGCCCAGGACTGCCCCGGACCGCCCGGGACCGCACCGGACCGCCCGGGACCGCCCCGGACCGCCCGGGACCGCCCCGGGACCGCCCGGGACCGCCCCGGACCGCCCGGGACTGCCCCGGACCGCCCGGGACCGCCCGGGACCGCCCCGGACCGCCCGGGACCGCCCAGGACCGCCCGGGACCGCCCGGGACCGCCCGGGACGGCCCGGGACCACCCCGGACCGCCCGGGACCGCCCGGGACCGCCCCAAACCGCCCGGGACCGCCCAGCACCGCCCGGGACCACCCGGGACCGCCCGGGACCGCCCGGGACCGCCCGGGACCGCCCGGGACCGCCCGGGACCGCCCGGGACCGCCCGGGACCGCCCGGGACCGCCCGGGACCGCCCGGGACTGCCTGGGACCGCCCGGGACTGCCCGGGACCGCCCCGGACCGCCCGGGACTGCCCAGGACCGCCCGGGACCGCCCGGGACCGCCTGGGACCGCCCGGGACCGCCCCGGACCGCCACGGACCGCCCAGGACCGCCCGGGACTGCCCGGGACCGCCCGGGACCGCCCGGGGACCGCCTGGGACCGCCCGGGACCGCCCCGGACCGCCACGGACCGCCCGGGACCGCCCGGGACCGCCCGGGACTGCCCTGGACCGCCCCGGACCGCCCGGGACCGCCCCCGGACCACCCGGGACCGCCCGGGACTGCCTCGGACCACCCGGGACCGCCCGGGACCGCCCGGGACCGCCCGGGACCGCCTGGGACCGCCCGGTACCGCCCGAGACCGCCGGGACCACCCGGACCGTCTGGACCGTCTGGGGACCGCCCGGGATCCCACGGGACCGCCCGGGACCGCCCCGGACCGCCCGGGACCGCCCCGGACCGCCCGGGACCACCCCGGACCGCCCGGGACCGCCCCGGACCGCCCTGGACCGCCCCGGACCGCCCGGGACCGCCCCAGACTGCCCGGGACCACCCAGGACCGCCCGGGACCGCCCCGGACCGCCCGGGACCGCCCCGGACCGCCCGGGACCGCCCGCTACCGCCCCGGACCGCCCCGGACCGCCCGGGACCGCCCGGGACCGCCCGGGACCGCCCGGGACCGCCCGGGACTGCCCGGGACCGCCCGGGACCGCCCGGGACCGCCCGGGACCGCCCGCGACCGCCCGGGACCGCCCGGGACCGCCCGGGATCGCCCGGGACTGCCCAGGACCGCCCGGGACCGCCCCGGACCGCCCGGGACCGCCTCGGACCGCCCGGGACCGCCCAGGACCGCCCGGGACCGCCCGGGACCGCCCGGGACCGCCCGGACCGCACGGGACCGCCCTGGAACGCCCGGGACCGCCCAGGACCGCTCGGGACCGCCCGAGACCGCCCGGGACAGTCCGGACCGTCTGGGACCGCCCGGGGACCACACGGGACCGCCCGGGACCGCCCCGGACCGCCCGGGACCGCCCCGGACCGCCCGGGACCACCCCGGACCGCCCGGGACCGCCCCGGATCGCCCGGGACCGCCCCGGACCGCCCGGGACCGCCCCAGACTGCCCGGGACCACCCCGGACCGCCCGGGACCGCCCCGGACCGCCCGGGACCGCCCGGTACCGCCCGGACCGCCCCGGGACCGCCCGGGATCGCCCAGGACCGCCCGGGACCGCCCGGGACCGCCCTGGACCGCCCGGTAACCGCCCGGGACCGCCCGGGACCGCCCCGGACCGCCCGGGACCGCCCGGGACCGGCCGGGACCGCCCCGGACCGCCCGGGACCGCCCGGGACCGCCCGGGACCGCCCCGGACCGCCCGGGACTGCCCGGGACCGCCCGGGACCGCCCGGGACCGCCCCGGACCGCCCGGGACTGCCCGGGACCGCCCGGGACCGCCCCGGACCGCCACGGACCGCCCGGGACCGCCCGGGACCGCCCGGGACAGTCCGGACCGTCTGGGACCGCCCGGGACCACACGGGACCGCCCGGGACCGCCCCGGACCGTCCGGGACTGCCCCGGACCACCCGGGACCACCCCGGACCGCCCGGGACCGCCCCGGACCGCCCGGGACCGCCCCGGACCGCCGGGACCGCCCCAGACTGCCCGCGACCGCCCCGGACCGCCCGGGACCGCCCCGGACCGCCCGGGACCGCCCGGGACCGCCCGGGACCGCACCGGACCGCCCGAGACCGCCGCAGACAGCCCGGGACCGCCCCGGACCGCCCCGGACCGCCCGGGACCGCACAGGACCGCCCGGGACCGCCCCGGACCGCCCAGGACTGCCCCGGACCGCCCGGGACCGCCCCGGGACCGCCCCGGACCGCCCGGGACCGCCCGGGACCGCCCGGGACCGCCCGGGACCGCCCGGGACGGCCCGGGACCACCCCGGACCGCTCGGGACCGCCCCGGGACCGCCCCAAACCGCCGGGACCGCCCAGGACCGCCCGGGACCACCCGGGACCGCCCGGGACCGCCCGGGACCGCCCGGGACCGCCCGGGACCGGCCGGGACCGCCCGGGACCGCCCCGGACCGCCCGGGACCGCCCCGGGACCGCGCGGGACCGCCCAGGTCCGCCCGGACCACCCCCGGACCGCCCAGACCGCCTCGGACCGCCCGGGACCGCCCAGGACCGCCCGGGACTGCCCGGGACCGCCCGGGACCGCCCGGGACCGCCCCGGACCGCCCGGGACTGCCCGGGACCGCCCGGGACCGCCCCGGACCGCCACGGACCGCCCGGGACCGCCCGGGACCGCCCGGGACAGTCCGGACCGTCTGGGACCGCCCGGGACCACACGGGACCGCCCGGGACCGCCCCGGACCGCCCGGACCGCCCCGGACCACCCGGGACCACCCCGGACCGCCCGGGACCGCCCCGGACCGCCCGGGACCGCCCCGGACCGCCGGGACCGCCCCAGACTGCCCGCGACCGCCCCGGACCACCCGGGACCGCCCCGGACCGCCCGGGACCGCCCGGGACCACCCGGGACCGCACCGAACCGCCCGGGACCGCCCCAGACAGCCCGGGACCGCCCCGGACCGCCCCGGACCGCCCGGGACCGCACAGGACCGCCCGGACCGCCCCGGACCGCCCAGGACCGCCTCGGACCGCCCGGGACCGCCCAGGACCGCCCGGGACTGCCCGGGACCGCCCGGGACCGCCCGGGACCGCCCCGGACCGCCCGGGACTGCCCGGGACCGCCCGGGACCGCCCCGGACCGCCACGGACCGCCCGGGACCGCCCGGACCGCCCGGGACAGTCCGGACCGTCTGGGACCGCCCGGGACCACACCGGACCGCCCGGGACCGCCCCGGACCCGCCCGGGACCGCCCCGGACCACCCGGGACCACCCTGGACCGCCCGGGACCGCCCCGGACCGCCCGGGACCGCCCCGGACCGCCGGACTGCCCCAGACTGCCCGCGACCGCCCCGGACCGCCCGGGACCGCCCCGGACCGCCCGGGGACCGCCCGGGACCGCCCGGGACCGCACCGGACCGCCCGGGACCGCCCCAGACAGCCCGGGACCGCCCCGGACCGCCCTGGACCGCCCGGGACCGCACCGGACCGCCCGGGACCGCCCCAGACAGCCCCGGGACCCGCCCCGGACCGCCCGGGACCGCCCCGGACCGCCCAGGACTGCCCCGGACCGCCCGGGACTGCCCGGGACCGCCCGGGACCGCCCGGGACCGCCCGGGACCGCCCGGGACGGCCCGGGACCACCCCGGACCGCTCGGGACCGCCCGGGACCGCCCCAAACTGCCCGGGACCGCCCAGGACCGCCCGGGACCAACCGGGACCGCCCAGGACCGCCCGGGACCGCCCGGGACCGCCCGGGACCGCCCGGACCGCCCGGGACCACCCCGGACCGCCCGGGACCGCCCGGGACCGCGCGGGACCGCCCGGGACCGCCCGGGACCGCCCCGGACCGCCCGGGACCGCCCCGGACCGCCGGGACCGCCCCAGACTGCCCGGGACCGCCCCGGACCGCCCGGGACCACCCGGGACCGCCCGGGACCGCACCGGACCGCCCGAGACCGCCGCAGACAGCCCGGGACCGCCCCGGACCGCCCCGGACCGCCCGGGACCGCACAGGACCGCCCGGGACCGCCCCGGGACCGCCCAGGGACTGCCCTGGACCGCCCGGGACCGCCCGGGACCGCCCCGGACCGCCCGGGACCGCCCGGGACCGCCCGGGACCGCCCGGGACCGCCCGGGACGGCCCGGGACCACCCCGGACCGCTCGGGACCGCCCGGGACCGCCCCAAACCGCCCGGGACCGCCCAGGACCGCCCAGGACCACCCGGGACCGCCCGGGACCGCCCGGGACCGCCCGGGACCGCCCGGGACCGGCCGGGACGGCCCGGGACCGCCCCGGACCGCCCGGGACCGCCCGGGACCGCGCGGGACCGCCCAGGACCGCCCGGGACCGCCCCGGACCGCCCAGGACCGCCTCGGACCGCCCGGGACCGCCCAGGACCGCCCGGGACTGCCCGGGACCGCCCGGACCGCCCGGGACCGCCCCGGACCGCCCGGGACTGCCCGGGACCGCCCGGGACCGCCCCGGACCGCCACGGACCGCCCGGGACCGCCCGGGACCGCCCGGACAGTCCGGACCGTCTGGGACCGCCCGGGACCACACGGGACCGCCCGGGACCGCCCCGGACCGCCCGGGACCGCCCCGGACCACCCGGGACCACCCCGGACCGCCCGGGACCGCCCCGGACCGCCCGGGACCGCCCCGGACTGCCGGGACCGCCCCAGACTGCCCGCGACCGCCCCGGACCACCCGGGACCGCCCCGGACCGCCCGGGACCGCCCGGGACCACCCGGGACCGCACCGAACCGCCCGGGACCGCCCCAGACAGCCCGGGACCGCCCCGGACCGCCCCGGACCGCCCGGGACCGCACAGGACCGCCCGGGACCGCCCCGGACCGCCAGGACCGCCTCGGACCGCCCGGGACCGCCCAGGACCGCCCGGGACTGCCCGGGACCGCCCGGGACCGCCCGGGACCGCCCCGGACCGCCCGGGACTGCCCGGGACCGCCCGGGACCGCCCCGGGACCGCCACGGACCGCCCGGGACCGCCCGGGACCGCCCGGGACAGTCCGGACCGTCTGGGACCGCCCGGGACCACACCGGACCGCCCGGGACCGCCCCGGACCGCCCGGGACCGCCCCGGACCACCCGGGACCACCCCGGACCGCCCGGGACCGCCCCGGACCGCCCGGGACCGCCCCGGACCGCCGGACTGCCCAGACTGCCCGCGACCGCCCCGGACCGCCCGGGACCGCCCCGGACCGCCCGGGACCGCCCGGGACCGCCCGGGACCGCACCGGACCGCCCGGGACCGCCCCAGACAGCCCGGGACCGCCCCGGACCGCCCTGGACCGCCCAGGACCGCACCGGACCGCCCGGGGACCGCCCCAGACAGCCCGGGACCGCCCGGACCGCCCGGGACCGCCCCGGACCGCCCAGGACTGCCCCGGACCGCCCGGGACCGCCCGGGACCGCCCGGGACCGCCCGGGACCGCCCGGGACCGCCCGGTACGGCCCGGGACCACCCCGGGACCGCTCGGGACCGCCCGGGACCGCCCCAAACCGCCCGGGACCGCCCAGGACCGCCCGGGACCACCCGGGACCGCCCGGGACCGCCCGGGACCGCCCGGGACCGCCCGGGACCGCCCGGGACCGCCCGGGACCACCCCGGACCGCCCGGGACCGCCCGGGACCGCGCGGGACCGCCCGGGACCGCCCGGGACCGCCCCGGACGCCCGGGACCGCCTCGGACCGCCCGGGACCGCCCAGGACCGCCCGGGACTGCCCGGGACTGCCCGGGACCGCCCGGGACCGCCCCGGACCGCCCGGGACTGCCCGGGACCGCCCGGGACCGCCCCGGACTGCCACGGACCGCCCGGGACCGCCCGGGACCACCAGGGACAGTCCGGACCGTCTGGGACCGCCCGGGACCACACGGGACCGCCCGGGACCGCCCCGGACCGCCCGGGACCGCCCCGGACCACCCGGGACCACCCCGGACCGCCCGGGACCGCCCCGGACCGCCCGGGACCGCCCCGGACCGCCCGGGACCGCCCCAGACTGCCCGGGACCGCCCCGGACCGCCCGGGGACCGCCCCGGACCGCCCGGGACCGCCCGGGACCGCCCGGGACCGCCCCGGACCGCCCGGGACCCGCCCGGTACTGCCCCGGACCGCCCCCGACCGCCTGGGACCGCCCAGGACCGCCTGGAACCGCCCGGGACCGCCCGGGACCGCCCGGGACCGCCCGGGACCGCCCGGGACCGCGCGGGACCACCCCGGACCGCCCGGGACAGCCCGGGACCGCCCACAACCGCCCAGGACCGCCCGGGACCGCCCGGGATCGCCCGGGACCGCCCGGGACCGCCCGGGACCGCCCCGGACCGCTCGGGACCCGCCCCGGACCGCCCGGGACCGCCCCGGACCTCCCGGGACCGCCCGGGACCGCCCGGGACCGCCCGGGACCGCCCGGGACCGCCCGGGATCGCCCGGGACCGCCCGGGACCGCCCAGGACCGCCCCGGACCGCCCGGGACCGCCCGGGACCGCTCCGGACCGCCCCGGACCGCCCCGGACCGCCCGGGACCGCCCTGGGACTGCCCGGGACCGCCCAGGACCGCCCGGGACTGCCCAGGACCGCCCGGGACCGCCCGGGACCGCCTCGGACCGCCCGGGACCGCCCGGGACCGCCCGGGACCGCCAGGGACCGCCCTGGACCGCACGGGACCGCCCTGGAACGCCCGGGACCGCCCGGGACTGCCCGGCACCGCCCAGGACTGCCCCGGACCGCCCGGGACCGCACCGGACCGCCCGGGACCGCCCCAGACAGCCCGGGACCGCCCCGGACCGCCCGGGACCGCCCTTGACCGCCCAGGACTGCCCCGGACCGCCCGGGACCGCCCGGGACCGCCCCGGACCGCCCGGGACCGCCCGGGACCGCCCGGGACCGCCCGGGACCGCCCGGGACGGCCCGGGACCACCCCGGACCGCTCGGGACCGCCCGGGACCGCCCCAAACCGCCCAGGACCGCCCAGGACCGCCCGGGACCACCCGGGACCGCCCGGGGACCGCCCGGGACCGCCCGGGACCGCCCGGGACCGCCCGGGACCGCCCGGGACCGCCCGGGACCGCCTGGGACCGCGCGGGACCGCCCGGGACCGCCCGGGACCGCCCTGGACCGCCCGGGACCGCCTCAGACCGCCCGGGACCGCCCAGGACCGCCCGGGACTGCCCGGGACCGCCCGGGACCGCCCGGGACCGCCCCGGACAGCCCGGGACTGCCCGGACCGCCCGGGACTGCCCGGGACCGCCCGGGACCGCCTGGGACCGCCCGGGACCGCCCCGGACCGCCACGGACCGCCCGGGACCGCCCGGGACTGCCCGGGACAGTCCGGACCGTCTGGGACCGCCCGGGACCACACGGGACCGCCCGGGACCGCCCCGGACCGCCCGGGACCGCCCCGGACCACCCGGGACCGCCCCGGACCGCCCGGGACCGCCCCGGACTGCCCGGGACCGCCCCAGACTGCCCGGGACCGCCCCGGACCGCCCGGGACCGCCCCGGACCGCCCGGGACCGCCTGGGACCGCCCGGGACCGCCGCGGACCGCCCGGGACCGCCCGGTACTGCCCCGGACCGCCCCCGACCGCCTGGGACCGCCCAGGACCGCCTGGGACCGTCCGGGGACCGCCCGGGGACCGCCCCGGGACCGCCCGGGACCGCCCGGAACCGCGCGGGACCACCCCGGACCGCCCGGGACCGCCCGGGACCGCCCACAACCGCCCAGGACCGCCCGGGACCGCCCGGGATCGCCCGGGACCGCCCGGGACCTCCCGGGACCACCCGGGACCGCCCGGGACCGCCCGGGACCGCCCGGCACCGCCTGGGATCGCCCGCGACCGCCCGGGTCCACCCAGGACCGCCCCGGACCGCCCGGGACCGCCCGGGACCACTCCGGACCGCCCCGGACCGCCCCGGACCGCCCGGGACCGCCCAGGACCGCCCGGGACCGCCCGGGACCGCCCGGGACCGCCCGCGACCGGCCCGGACCGCCCGTGACCACCCCGGACCGCCCGGGACCGCCCCGGACCGCCCGGGACCGCCCCGGACCGCCCGGGACCGCCCGGGACCGCCCCGGACCACCCCGGACCGCCCGGGACCACCCGGAACCGCCCGCGACCGCCCGGGACCGCCCGGGACCGCCTGGGACCGCCCGGGACGGCCCGGGACCGCCCGGACCGCCCGGGACCGACGGGGACCGCCCCCAGACCGCCCGGGACCGCCCGGGACCGCCTGGGACCACCCGTGACCGGCCGGGACCGCCAGGGACCGCCCGGGACCGCCCGGGACCGCCCGGGACCGCCGGGGACCGCCCGGGACTGCCCCGGACCGCCGGGACCGGCTCGGACCGCCTGAGACCGCCCAGGACCGCCCAGGACTGCCCGGAACCGCCCGGGACCGCACGGGACCGCCCCAGACCGCTCGGGACTGCCTGGGACCACCCGGACCACCCGGGACCGCCCGGGACCGCCTGGGACCGCCCGGGACCGCCCCGGACCGCCACGGACCGCCCGGGACCGCCCAGGACCGCGCGGGACCGCCCGAGATCGCCCTGGACCGCCCCGGACCGCCCGGGACCGCCCCGGACCACCCGGGACCACCCGCGACCGCCTCGGACCGCCCGGGACCGCCCGGGACCGCCCGGGACCGCCTGGGACCGCCCTGGACCGCCAGGGACCGCCCTGGAACGCCCGGTACCGCCTGGGACTGCCCGGGACCGCCCGAGACCGCCCGGGACGACCCGGGACCGTCTGGACCGTCTGGGACCGCCCGGGATCACACGGGACCGCCCGGGACCACGCCGGACCGCCCGGGACCGCCCCGGACCCCCTGGGACCACCCGGACTGCCCGGGACCGCCCCGGACCGCCCGGGACCGCCGGGGACCGCCCGCGACCGCCCCAGACTGCCCGGGACCACCCCGGACCGCCCGGGACCGCCCCGGACCGCCCGGGACCGCCTGGGACCGCCCGGGACCGCCCCGGGACCGCCCGAGACCGCCCGGTACCGCCCCGGACCGCCCCGGACCGCCCGGGACCGCCCAGGACCGCCCGGGATTGCCCGGGACCGCCAGGGACCGCCTGGGACCGCCCGGGACCACACGGGACCGCCCGGTGCCGCCCCGGACCGCCCGGGACCGCCCGGACCACCCGGGACCACCCCGGACCGCCCGGGACCGCCCCGGACCGCCCGGGACCGCCCCGGACCGCCCGGGACCGCCCCAGACCTGCCCGGGACCGCCCCGGACCGCCCGGGACCGCCCCGGACCGCCCGGGACCGCCCAGGACCGCCCGGGACCGCACCGGACCGCCCGGGACCGCCCCAGACAGCCTGGGACCGCCCCGGACCGCCCCGGACCGCCCGGGACCGCACCGGACCGCCCGGGACCGCCCCAGACAGCCTGGGACCGCCCCGGACCGCCCGGGACCGCCCCGGACCGCCTAGGACTGCCCCGGACCGCCCGGGACCGCCCGGGACCGCCCCCGGACCGCCCGGGACCGCCCGGGACCGCCCGGGACCGCCCGGGACCGCCCGGGACGGCCCGGGAACCACCCCGGACCGCTCGGGACCGCCCGGGACCGCCCCAAACCGCCCGGGACCACCCAGGACCGCCCGGGACCACCCGGGACCGCCCGGGACCGCCCGGGACCGCCCGGGACCGCCCGGGACCGGAAAGGGACCGCCCGGGACCGCCCGGGACCGCCCCGGACCGCCCGGGACCGCCCGGGAAGGCGCGGGACCGCCCGGGACCGCCCGGGACCGCCCCGGACCGCCCGGGACCGCCTCGGACCGCCCGGGACCGCCCGGGACCGCCCGGGACCGCCTGGGACCGCCCTGGACCGCAGGGACCGCCCTGGAACGCCCGTACCGCCTGGGACCGCCCGGGGACCGCCCGAGACCGCCCGGGACGACCCGGGACCGTCTGACCGTCTGGGACCGCCCGGGATCACACGGGACCGCCCGGGACCACGCCGGACCGCCCGGGACCGCCCCGGACCGCCCGGGACCACCCCGGACTGCCCGGGACCGCCCCGGACCGCCCGGGACCGCCGGGGACCGCCCGGGACCGCCCCAGACTGCCCGGGACCGCCCCGGACCGCCCGGGACCGCCCGGGACCGCCCGGGACCGCCCCGGACCGCCCGGGACCGCCTCGGACCGCCCGGGACCGCCCAGGACCGCCCGGGACTGCCCGGGACCGCCCGGGACCGCCCGGGACCGCCCCGGACCGCCCGGGACTGCCCGGGACCGCCCGGGACCGCCCCGGACCGCCACGGACCGCCCGGGACCGCCCGGGACCGCCCGGGACAGTTTGGACCGTCTGGGACCGCCCGGGACCACACGGGACCGCCCGGGACCGCCCCGGACCGCCCGGGACCGCCCCGGACCACCCGGGACCACCCCGGACCGCCCAGGACCGCCCCGGACCGCCCGGGACCGCCCCGGACCGCCCGGGACCGCCCCAGACTGCCCGGGACCGCCCCGGACCGCCCAGGACTGCCCCGGACCGCCTGGGACCGCCCGGGACCGCCCCGGACCGCCCGGGACCGCCGGGACCGCCCGGGACCGCCCGGGACCGCCCGGGACGGCCCGGGACCACCCCGGACCGCTCGGGACCGCCCGGGACCGCCCCAAACCGCCCGGGACCGCCCAGGACCGCCCGGGACCACCCGGGACCGTCCGGGACCGCCCCGGGACCGCCCGGGACCGCCCGGGACCGCCCGGGACCGCCTGGGACCGCCCCGGACCGCCCGGGACCGCCCGGGACCGCGCGGGACCGCCCGGGACCGCCCGGACCGCCCCGGACCGCCCGGGACGGCCTCGGACCGCCCGGGACCGCCCAGGACCGCCCGGGACTGCCCGGGACCGCCCGGGATCACACGGGACCGCCCGGTACGACGCCGGACCGCCCGGGACCGCCCCGGACCGCCCCGGGACCACCCCGGACTGCCCGGGACCGCCCCGGACCGCCCCCGACCGCCTGGGACCACCCAGGACCGCCTGGAACCGCCCGGGACCGCCCGGGACCGCCCGGGACCGCCCGGGACCGCCCGGGACCGCGCCAGGACCACCCTGGACCGCCCGGGACCGCCCGGGACCGCCCACAACCGCCCAGGACCGCCCGGGACTGCCCCTGATCGCCCGGGACCGCGCGGGACCGTCGGGACCGCCCCGGACCGCTCGGACCGCCCCGGACCGCCCGGGACCGCCCCGGACCTCCCGGGACCGCCCGGGACCGCCCGGGACCGCCCGGGACCGCCCGGGACCGACCGGGATCGCCCGGGACCGCCCGGGACCGCCCAGGACCGCCCCGGACCGCCCGGGACCGCCCGGGACCGCTGCGGACCGCCCCGGACCGCCCCAGACCGCCCGGGACCGCCCAGGACCGCCCGGGACCGCCCAGGACCGCCCGGGACTGCCCAGGACCGCCCGGGACCGCCCGGGACCGCCTCGGACCGCCCGGGACCGCCCGGGACCGCCCGGGACCGCCAGGGACCGCCCTGGACCGCACGGGACCGCCCTGGAACGCCCGGGATCTCCCGGGACTGCCCGGCACCGCCCAGGACTGCCCCGGACCGCCCGGGACCGCACCGGACCGCCCGGGACCGCCCCAGACATCCCGGGACCGCCCCGGACCGCCCGGGACCGCCCCTTGACCGCCCAGGACTGCCCCGGACCGCCCGGGACCGCCCGGGACCGCCCCGGACCGCCCGGGACCGCCCGGGACCGCCCGGGACCGCCTGGGACAGCCCGGGACGACCCGGGACCACCCCGGACCGCTCGGGACCGCCCGGGACCGCCCCAAACCGCCCAGGACCGCCCAGGACCGCCCGGGACCACCCGGGACCGCCCGGGACCGCCCGGGACCGCCCGGGACCACCCGGGACCGCCCGGGACCGCCCGGGACCGGCCCCGGACCGCCCGGGACCGCCCGGGACCGCCCGGGACCGCACGGGACCGCCCGGGACCGCCCGGGACCGCCCCGGACCGCCCGGGACCGCCTCGGACCGCCCGGGACCGCCCAGGACCGCCCGGGACTGCCCGGGACCGCCCGGGACCGCCCGGGACCGCCCCGGACCGTCCGGGGACTGCCCGGGACCGCCCGGGACCGCCCAGGACCGCCCGGGACCGCCTGGGACCGCCCGGGACCGCCCCGGACCGCCACGGACCGCCCGGGACCGCCCGGGACCGCCCGGGACAGTCCGGACCGTCTGGACCGCCCGGGGACCACACAGGACCGCCCGGGACCGCCCCGGACCGCCCGGGACCGCCCCGGACCACCCGGGACCACCCCGGACCGCCCGGGACTGCCCCGGACCGCCCGGGACCGCCCCGGACCACCCGGGACCGCCCCAGACTGCCCGGGACCGCCCCGGACCGCCCGGGACCGCCCCCGACCGCCCGGACCGCCCGGGACCGCCCGGGGCCGCCCCGGACCGCCCGGGACCGCCCGGTACTGCCCCGGACCGCCCCCGACCGCCTGGGACCGCCCAGGACCGCCTGGGACCGCCCGGGACCGCCCGGGACCGCCCGGGACCGCCCGGGACCGCCCGGGACCGCGCGGGACCACCCCGGACCGCCCGGGACCGCCCGGGACCGCCCACAACCGCCCAGGACCGCCCGGGACCGCCCGGGATCGCCCGGGACCGCCCGCGACCGCCCGGGACCGCCCCGGACCGCTCGGGACCGCCCCGGACCGCCCGGGACCACCCCGGACCTCCCGGGACCGCCCGGGACCGCCCGGGACCGCCCGGGACCGCCCGGGACCGCCCGGGATCGCCCGGGACCGCCCGGGACCGCCCAGGACCGCCCCGGACCGCCCGGGACCGCCCGGGACCGCCCAGGACCGCCCCGGACCGCCCGGGACCACCCGGAACCGCCCGGGACCGCCCGGGACCGCCCGGGACCGCCCGGGACCGCCCGGGACCGCCCCGGGACGGCCCGGGACCGCCCCGGACCGCCCGGGACCGACGGGGACCGCCCCAGACCGCCCGGGACCGCCCGGGACCGCCTGGGACCACCCGGGACCGGCCGGGACCGCCAGGGACCGCCCAGGACCGCCCGGGACCGCCCGGGACCACCCGGGACCGCCCGGGACCGCCCCGGACCGCCCGGGACCGGCTCGGACCGCCCGGGAACCGCCCAGGACCGCCCAGGACTGCCCGGGACCGCCCAGGACCGCACGGGACCGCCCCAGACCGCTCGGACCGCCCGGGACCACCCGGGACCACCCGGGACCGCCCGGGACCGCCTGGGACCGCCCGGGACCGCCCCGGACCGCCACGGACCGCCCGGGACCGCCCAGGACCGCGCGGGACCGCCCGAGACCGCCCTGGACCGCCCTGGACCGCCCGGGACCGCCCCGGACCACCCGGGACCACTCGGGACCGCCTCGGACCGCCCGGGAAAGCCCGGGACCGCCCGGGACCGCCTGGGACCGCCCTGGACCGCCAGGGACCGCCTGGAACGCCCGTACCGCCTGGGACCGCCCGGGACCGCCCGAGACCGCCCGGGACGACCCGGGACCGTCTGGACCGTCTGGGACCGCCCGGGATCACACGGGACCGCCCGGGACCACGCCGGACCGCCCGGGACCGCCCCGGACCGCCCAGGACCACCCCGGACTGCCCGGGACCGCCCCGGACCGCCCGGGACCGCGGGGACCGCCCGGGACCGCCCCAGACTGCCCGGGACCGCCCCGGACCGCACCGGACCGCCCGGGACCGCCCCAGACAGCCCGGGACCGCCCCGGACCGCCCGGGACCGCCCTTGACCGCCCAGGACTGCCCCGGACCGCCCGGGACCGCCCGGGACCGCCCCGGACCGCCCGGGACCGCCCGGGACCGCCCGGGACCGCCTGGGACAGCCCGGGACGACCCGGGACCACCCCGGACTGCTCGGGACCGCCCGGGACCGCCCCAAACCGCCCAGGACCGCCCAGGACCGCCCGGGACCACCCGGGACCGCCCGGGACCGCCCGGGACCGCCCGGGACCACCCGGGACCGCCCGGGACCGCCCGGGACCGCCCCGGACCGCCCGGGACCGCCCGGGACCGCCCGGGACCGCACGGGACCGCCCGGGACCGCCCGGGACCGCCCCGGACCGCCCGGGACCGCCTCGGACCGCCCGGGACCGCCCAGGACCGCCCGGGACTGCCCGGGACCGCCCGGGACCGCCCCGGGACCGCCCCGGACCGTCCGGGACTGCCCGGGACCGCCCGGGACCGCCCAGGACCGCCCGGGACCGCCTGGGACCGCCCGGGACCGCCCCGGACCGCCACGGACCGCCCGGGACCGCCCGGGACCGCCCGGGACAGTCCGGACCGTCTGGACCGCCCGGGACCACACAGGACCGCCCGGGACCGCCCCGGACCGCCCGGGACCGCCCCCGGACCACCCGGGACCGCCCCGGACCGCTCGGGACCGCCCCGGACCGCCCGGGACCACCCCGGACCTCCCGGGACCGCCCGGGACCGCCCGGGACCGCCCGGGACCGCCCGGGACCGCCCGGGATCGCCCGGGACCGCCCGGGACCGCCCAGGACCGCCCCGGACCGCCCGGGACCGCCCGGGACCGCCCCGGACCGCCCCGGACCGCCCGGGACCACCCGGAACCGCCCGGGACCGCCCGGGACCGCCTGGGACCGCCCGGGACCGCCCGGGACCGCCCGGGACGGCCCCGGGACCGCCCCGGACCGCCCGGGACCGCCCGGGACCGCCTGGGACCACCCGGGACCGGCCGGGACCGCCAGGGACCGCCCAGGACCGCCCGGGACCGCCCGGGACCACCCGGGACCGCCCGCGACCGCCCCGGACCGCCCGGGACCGGCTCGGACCGCCCGGGACCGCCCAGGACCGCCCAGGACTGCCCGGGACCGCCCAGGACCGCACGGGACCGCCCCAGACCGCTCGGGACCCGCCCGGGACCACCCGGGACCACCCGGGACCGCCCGGGACCGCCTGGGACCGCCCGGGACCGCCCCGGACCCGCCACGGACCGCCCGGGACCGCCCAGGACCGCGCGGGACCGCCCGAGACCGCCCTGGACCGCCCTGGACCGCCCGGGACCGCCCCGGACCACCCGGGACCACTCGGGACCGCCTCGGACCGCCCGGGACCGCCCGGGACCGCCCGGGACCGCCTGGGGACCGCCCTGGACCGCCAGGGACCGCCCTGGAACGCCCGTACCGCCTGGGACCGCCCGGGACCGCCCGAGACCGCCCGGGACGACCCGGGACCGTCTGGACCGTCTGGGACCGCCCGGGATCACACGGGACCGCCCGGGACCACGCCGGACCGCCCGGGACCGCCCCGGACCGCCCGGGACCACCCCGGACTGCCCGGGACCGCCCCGGACCGCCCGGGACCGCCGGGGGACCGCCCGGGACCGCCCCAGACTGCCCGGGACCGCCCCGGACCGCCCGGGACCGCCCCGGACCGCCCGGGACCCGCCCGGGACCGCCCGGGACCGCCCGGACCGCCCGGGACCGCCCGGTACCGCCCCGGACCACCCCGGACCGCCCGGGGACCGCCCAGGACCGCCCGGGACCGCCCGGGACTGCCAGGGACCGCCTGGGACCGCCCGGGACCGCCCGGACCGCCCGGGACTGCCCAGGACCGCCCACGACCGCCCGGGACCGCCCGGGACCGCCCGGGATCGCCCGGGACCGCCCGGGACCGCGCGGGACCGCCCCGGACCGCCCTGGACCGCCTCGGACCGCCCGGGACCGCCCCGGAACCTCCCGGGACCGCCCGGGACCGCCCGGGACCGCCCGGGACCGCCCGGGACCGCCCGGGATCGCCCGGGACCGCCCGGCACCGCCCAGGACTGCCCCGGACCGCCCAGGACCGCACCGGACCGCCCGGGACCGCCCCGGACCGCCCGGGACCGCCCCGGACCGCACGGGACCGCCCGGGACCGCCCGGGACCGCCCGGGACCGCGCGGGACCACCCCGGACCGCCCGGGACCGCCCGGGACCGCCCACAACCGCCCAGGACCGCCCGGGACCGCCCGGGATCGCCCCGGGACCGCCCGGGACCGCCCGGGACCGCCCCGGACCGCTCGGGACCGCCCCGGACCGCCCAGGACCACCCCGGACCTCCCGGGACCGCCCGGGAACCGCCCGGGACCGCCCTGGACCGCCCGGGACCGCCTGGGACCACCCGGGACCGCACGGGACCGCCCGGGACCGCCCCGGACCGCCCGGGACCGCCCCGGACCGCCCGGGACCGCCCCGGACCGCCCGGGACCGCCCCGGACCGCCCTGGACTGCCCCGGACCGCCCGGGACCGCCCGGGACCGCCCGGGACCGCCCCGGACCGCCCGGGACCGCCCGGGACTGCCCCGGACCGCCACGGACCGCCCAGGACCGCCCGGGACCGCCCGGGACCGCCCGGGACCGCCCGGACCGCCCGGGACCGCCCGGGACCGCCCGGGACCGCCCGGGACCGCCCGGGACCGCCCGGGACTGCCCCGGACCGCCCGGGGACCGCCCCCGGACCGCCCGGGACCGCCCGGGACCACCTGGGACCGCCCGAGACCGCCCGGGACCGCCCGGGACCGGCTGGTACCGCCCGGGACCGCCCGGGACCGCCCGGGACCGCCCCGGACCGCCGGGGACCGCCCGGGACCGCCCCGGACCGCCACGGACCGCCCAGCACCGCCCGGGAACCGCCCAGGACCGCCCCGGACCGCCCGGGACTGCCCGGGACCGCCCCGGACCGCCCGGGACCGCTCGAGACCGCCCGGGACCGCCCGGGACCGCCCAGGACCGCCCCGGACCGCCCGGGACCACCCCGGACCGCCCGGGACCGCCCGGGACCGCCCTGGACCGCCCGGCAGCACCCAGGACCGCCCGGGACCACCCGGGACCGCCCGGGACCGCCCCGGACCGCCCGGGACCACCGCGGACCGCCCGGGACCACCCCGGACTGCCCGGGACCGCCCGGGATCGCCCGGGACCGCCCGGGACCGACCGGGACCGCCCCGGACCGCCCGGGACCGCCCCGGACCGCCCGCGACCGCCACGGACCGCCCGGGACCGCCCCGGACCGCCCGGGACCGCCCCGGACCGCCCGGGACCGCCCGGGGACTGCCCGGCACTGCCCCGGACCGCCCGGGACCGCTCAGGACCGCCTGGGACCGCCCGGGAACGCCCGGGACCGCCCAGGACCGCCCGGGACCGCCCCGGACCGCCCGGGACCGCCCGGGACCGCCCGGCACCGCCCAGGACCGCCCGGGACCGCCCGGGACCGCCCAGGACCGCCCCGGACCGCCCGGGACCGCCCCGGACCGCCCGGGACCACCCCGGACTGCTTGGGACCGCCCGGGGACCGGCCGGGACCGCCCGGGACCACCCGTGACCGCCCGGGACCGCCCGGGACCGCCCAGGACCGCCCGGGACAGCCCGGGACCGCCCGGGACCACCCGGGACCGCCCTGGAACGCCCGGGACCTACCGGGACCGCCCGGGGACCGCCCGGGACCGCCCGGGACCGTCCGGACCGTCCGGGACCGCCCGGGACCGCAGGGGACCGCCCGGGACCGCCCCGGACAGCCCGGGACCGCCCCGGACCGCCCGGGACCGCCCCGGACCGCCCGGGAACGCCCCGGACCGCCCGGGACCGCCCCGGACTGCCTGGGACCGCCCCGGACCGCCCGGGACCGCCCCGGACCGCCCGGGACCGCCCCGGACCGCCTGGGACCGCCCCGGACCGCCGCGGACCGCCCGGGCCCGCCCCGGGACCGCCCGGGACTGCCCGGGACCGCCCGGGACCGCCCCGGACCGCCCGGGACCGCCCGGGACCGCCCCGGACCGCCCGGGACCGCCCCAGACCGCCCGAGCCTGCCCGGGACCGCCCGGGACCGCCCTGGACCGCCTGGGACCGCCCCGGACCGCCTGGGACCGCCCGGGGACCGCCCCCGGACCCGCCACGGACCGCCCGGGACCGCCCAGGACCGCCCGCCCGAGACCGCCCTGGACTGCCCTGGACCGCCCGGGACCGCCCCGGACCGCCCGGGACCGCCCCAGACCGCCCGAGCCTGCCCGGGACCGCCCGGGACCGCCCTGGACCACCCGGGACCGCCCGGGACCGCCTGGGACCGCCCGGGACCGCCCGGACCGCCACGGACCGCCCGGGACCGCCCAGGACCGCGCGGGACCGCCCGAGACCGCCCTGGACCGCCTGGACCGCCCGGGACCGCCCCGGACCACCCGGGACCACTCGGGACCGCCTCGGACCGCCCGGGACCGCCCGGGACCGCCCGGGACCGCCTGGGACCGCCCTGGACCGCCAGGGACCGCCCTGGAACGCCCGTACCGCCTGGGACCGCCCGGGACCGCCCGAGACCGCCCGGGACGACCCGGGACCGTCTGGACCGTCTGGGACCGCCCGGGATCACACGGGACCGCCCGGGACCACGCCGGACCGCCCGGGACCGCCCCGGACCGCCCGGGACCACCCGGACTGCCGGGACCGCCCCGGACCGCCCGGGACCGCCGGGGACCGCCCGGGACCGCCCCAGACTGCCCGGGACCGCCCCGGGACCGCCCGGGACCGCCCCGGACCGCCCGGGACCGCCCGGGACCGCCCGGGACCGCCCCGGACCGCCCGGGACCGCCCGGTACCGCCCCGGACCACCCCGGACCGCCCGGGACCGCCCAGGACCGCCCGGGACCGCCCGGGACTGCCAGGGACCGCCTGGGACCGCCCGGGACCGCCCCGGACCGCCCGGCACTGCCCAGGACCGCCCACGACCGCCCGGGACCGCCCGGGACCGCCCGGGATCGCCCGGGACCGCCCGGGACCGCGCGGGACCGCCCCGGACCGCCCTGGACCGCCTCGGACCGCCCGGGACCGCCCCGGACCTCCCGGACCGCCCGGGACCGCCCGGGACCGCCCGGGACCGCCCGGGACCGCCCGGGATCGCCCGGGACCGCCCGGCACCGCCCAGGACTGCCCCGGACCGCCCAGGACCGCACCGGACCGCCCGGGGACCGCCCCGGACCGCCCGGGACCGCCCCGGACCGCACGGGACCGCCCGGGACCGCCCGGGACCGCCCGGGACCGCGCGGGACCACCCCGGACCGCCCGGGACCGCCCGGGACCGCCACAACCGCCCAGGACCGCCCGGGACCGCCCGGGATCGCCCGGGACCGCCCGGGACCGCCCGGGACCGCCCGGACCGCTCGGGACCGCCCCGGACCGCCCGGGACCACCCCGGACCTCCCGGACCGCCCGGGACCGCCCGGGACCGCCCTGGACCGCCCGGGACCGCCTGGGACCACCCGGGACCGCACGGGACCGCCAGGGACCGCCCCGGACCGCCGGGGACCGCCCCGGACCGCCCGGGACCGCCCCGGACCGCCCGGGACCGCCCCGGACCGCCCTGGACTGCCCCGGACCGCCCGGGGACCGCCCGGGACCGCCCGGGACCGCCCCGGACCGCCCGGGACCGCCCGGGACTGCCCCGGACCGCCACGGACCGCCCAGGACCGCCCGGGACCGCCCGGGACCGCCCGGGACCGCCCGGGACCGCCCGGGACCGCCCGGGACCGCTCGAGACCGCCCGGGACCGCCCGGGACCGCCCAGGACCGCCCCGGACCGCCCGGGACCACCCCGGACCGCCCGGGACCGCCCGGGACCGCCCTGGACCGCCCGGCAGCACCCAGGACCGCCCGGGACCACCCGGGACCGCCCGGGACCGCCCCGGACCGCCCGGGACCACCGCGGACCGCCCGGGACCACCCCGGACTGCCCGGGACCGCCCGGGATCGCCCGGGGACCGCCCGGGACCGACCGGGACCGCCCCGGACCGCCCGGGACCGCCCCGGACCGCCCGCGACCGCCACGGACCGCCCGGGACCGCCCCGGACCGCCCGGGACCGCCCCGGACCGCCCGGGACCGCCCGGGACTGCCCGGCACTGCCCCGGACCGCCCGGGACCGCTCAGGACCGCCTGGGACCGCCCGGGAACGCCCGGGACCGCCCAGGACCGCCCAGGACCGCCCCGGACCGCCCGGGACCGCCCGGGACCGCCCGGGACCGCCCGGCACCGCCCAGGACCGCCCGGGACCGCCCGGGACCGCCCAGGACCGCCCCGGACCGCCCGGGACCGCCCCGGACCGCCCGGGACCACCCCGGACTGCTTGGGACCGCCCGGGACCGGCCGGGACCGCCCGGGACCGCCCGTGACCGCCCGGGACCGCCCGGGACCGCCCAGGACCGCCCGGGACAGGCCCGGGACCGCCCGGGACCACCCGGGACCGCCCTGGAACGCCCGGGACCTACCGGGACCGCCCGGGACCGCCCGGGACCGCCCGGGACCGTCCGGACCGTCCGGGACCGCCCGGGACCGCAGGGACCGCCCGGGACCGCCCCGGACAGCCCGGGACCGCCCCGGACCGCCCGGGACCGCCCCGGACCGCCCGGGAACGCCCCGGATCGCCCGGGACCGCCCCGGACTGCCTGGGACCGCCCCGGACCGCCCGGGACCGCCCCGGTCCGCCCGGGACCGCCCCGGACCGCCTGGGACCGCCCCGGGACGCCGCGGACCGCCCGGGCCCGCCCCGGACCGCCCGGGACTGCCCGGGACCGCCCGGGACCGCCCCGGACCGCCCGGGACCGCCCGGGACCGCCCCGGACCGCCCGGGACCGCCCCAGACCGCCCGAGCCTGCCCGGGACCGCCCGGGACCGCCCTGGACCGCCCGGGACCGCCCGGGCCCGCCCCGGACCGCCACGGACCGCCCAGGACCGCCCGGGAACCGCCCGGGAACGCCCGGGACCGCCCGGGACCGCCCGGGACCGCCTGGGACCGCCCGGGACCGCCCGGGACCGCCCCGGACCGCCACGGACCGCCCAGGACCGCCCAGGAACCGCCCGGGAACGCCCGGGACCGCCCGGGATCGCCCGGGACCGCCCGGGACCGCCCGGGACCGCCCCGGACCGCCCGGGACCGCCCCGGACCGCCCGCGACCGCCCCGGACCGCCCGGGACCGCCCCGGACCGCCCGGGACCGCCCCGGACTGCCCGGGACTGCCCGGGACCGCCCCGGACCGCCCGGGACCGCTCGGGACCGCCTGGGACTGCCCGGGAACGCCCAGGACCGCCCAGGACCGCCCGGGACCGCCCCGGACCGCCCGGTACCGCCCGGGACCGCCCGGGACCGCCCGGCACCGCCCAGGACCGCCCGGACCGCCCGGGACCGCCCGGGACCGCCCCCGGACCGCCCGGGACCGCCCCGGACCGCCCGGGACCACCCCGGACTGCTCGGCACCGCCCGGGACCAGCCGGGACCGCCCGGAACCGCCGTGACCGCCCGGGACCGCCCGGGACCGCCCAGGACCGCCCGGGACCGCCCGGGACCGCCCGGGACCGCCCGGGACCGCCCGGGACCGCGCTGGAACGCCCGGGACCGCCCGGGGCCGCCCGGGACCGCCCGGGACCGTCCGGACCGTCCGTGACCGCCCGGGAACCGCACGGGACCGCCCAGGACCGCCCCGGACCGCCCGGGACCGCCCCGGACCGCCCGGGACCGCCCCGGACCGCCCGGGACCGCCCCGGACCGCCCGGGACCGCCCCAGACCGCCCGGGACTGCCCGGGACCGCCCCGGACCGACCGGGACCGCTCGGGACCGCCCGGGACCGCCCGGGAACGCCCGGGACCGCCCAGGACCACCCGGGACCGCCCCGGACCGCCCGGGACCGCCCGGGACCGCCCGGGACCGCCCGGCACCGCCCAGGACCGCCCGGGACCGCCCGGGACCGCCCGGGACCGCCCCGGACCGCCGAGGACCGCCCCGGACCGCCCGGGACCACCCCGGACTGCTCGGGACCGCCCGGGACCGGCCGGGACCGCCCGGGACCGCCCGTGACCGCCCGGGACCGCCCGGGACTGCCCAGGACCGCCCGGGACCGCCCGGGACCGGCCGGGACCGCCCGGGACCGCCCTGGAACGCCCGGGACCGCCCGGGACCGCCCGGGACCGCCCGGGACCGCCCGGGACCGCCCCGGACCGCCCGGGACCGCCCGGGACCGCCCCGGACCGCCCGGGACCGCCCCAGACCGCCCGAGCCCGCCCGGGACCGCCCGGGACCGCCCTGGACCGCCCGGGACCGCCCGGGCCCGCCCCGGACCGCCACGGACCGCCCAGGACCGCCCGGGAACCGCCCGGGAACGCCGGGACCGCCCGGGACCGCCCGGGACCGCCCCGGACCGCCCGGGACCGCCCGGACCGCCCCGGACCGCCCGGGACCGCCCCAGACCGCCCGAGCCTGCCCGGGACCGCCCGGGACCGCCCTGGACCGCCCGGGACCGCCCGGGCCCGCCCCGGACCGCCACGGACCGCCAGGACCGCCCGGGAACCGCCCGGGAACGCCCGGGACCGCCCGGGACCGCCCGGGACCGCCTGGGACCGCCCGGGACCGCCCGGGACCGCCCCGGACCGCCACGGACCGCCCAGGACCGCCCAGGAACCGCCCGGGAACGCCCGGGACCGCCCGGGATCGCCCGGGACCGCCCGGGACCGCCCGGGACCGCCCCGGACCGCCCGGGACCGCCCCGGACCGCCCGCGACCGCCCCGGACCGCCCGGGACCGCCCCGGACCGCCCGGGACCGCCCCGGACTGCCCGGGACTGCCCGGGACCGCCCCGGACCGCCCGGGACCGCTCGGGACCGCCTGGGACTGTCCGGGAACGCCCAGGACCGCCCAGGACCGCCCGGGACCGCCCCGGACCGCCCGGTACCGCCCGGGACCGCCCGGGACCGCCCGGGGCGCCCAGGACCGCCCGGGACCGCCCGGGACCGCCCGGGACCGCCCCGGACCGCCCGGGACCGCCCCGGACCGCCCGGGGACCACCCCGGGCTGCTCGGCACCGCCCGGGACCAGCCGGGACCGCCCGGGACCGGCCGTGACCGCCCGGGACCGCCCGGGACCGCCCAGGACCGCCCGGGACCGCCCGGGACCGCCCGGGACCGCCCGGGACCGCCCGGGACCGCGCTGGAACGCCCGGGACCGCCCGGGGCCGCCCGGGACCGCCCGGGACCGTCCGGACCGTCCGTGACCGCCCGGGACCGCACGGGACCGCCCAGGACCGCCCCGGACCGCCCGGGACCGCCCCGGACCGCCCGGGACCGCCCCCGGACCGCCCGGGACCGCCCCGGACCGCCCGGGACCGCCCCAGACCGCCCGGGACTGCCCGGGACCGCCCCGGACCGACCGGGACCGCTCGGGACCGCCCGGGACCGCCCGGGAACGCCCGGGACCGCCCAGGACCACCCGGGACCGCCCCGGACCGCCCGGGACCGCCCGGGACCGCCCGGGACCGCCCGGCACCGCCCAGACCGCCCGGGACCGCCCGGGACCGCCCGGGACCGCCCCGGACCGCCGAGGACCGCCCCGGACCGCCCGGGACCACCCCGGACTGCTCGGACCGCCCGGGACCGGCCGGGACCGCCCGGGACCGCCCGTGACCGCCCGGGACCGCCCGGGACTGCCCAGGACCGCCCGGGACCGCCCGGGACCGCCCGGGACCGCCCGGGACCGCCCTGGAACGCCCGGGACCGCCCGGGACCGCCCGGGACCGCCCGGGACCGCCCGGGACCGCCCCGGACCGCCCGGGACCGCCCGGGACCGCCCCGGACCGCCCGGGACCGCCCCAGACCGCCCGAGCCCGCCCGGGACCGCCCGGGACCGCCCTGGACCGCCCGGGACCGCCCGGGCCCGCCCCGGAACCGCCACGGACCGCCCAGGACCGCCCGGGAAACCGCCCGGGAACGCCCGGGACCGCCCGGGACCGCCCGGGACCGCCTGGGACCGCCCGGGACCGCCCGGGACCGCCCCGGACCGCCACGGACCGCCCAGGACCGCCCAGGAACCGCCCGGGAACGCCCGGGACCGCCCGGGATCGCCTGGGACCGCCCGGGACCGCCCGGGACCGCCCCGGACCGCCCGGGACCGCCCCGGACCGCCCGCGACCGCCCCGGACCGCCCGGGACCGCCCCAGACCGCCCGGGACCGCCCTGGACTGCCCGGGACTGCCCGGGACCGCCCCGGACCGCCCGGGACCGCTCGGGACCGCCTGGGACTGCCCGGGAACGCCCAGGACCGCCCAGGACCGCCCGGGACCGCCCCAAACCGCCCGGTACCGCCCGGGACCGCCCGGACCGCCCGGCACCGCCCAGGACCGCCCGGGACCGCCCCGGGACCGCCCGGGACCGCCCCGGACCGCCCGGGACCGCCCCGGACCGCCCGGGACCACCCGGACTGCTCGGGACCGCCCGGGACCAGCCGGGACCGCCCGGGACCGGCCGTGACCGCCCGGGACCGCCCGGGACCGCCCAGGACCGCCCGGGACCGCCAGGGACCGCCCGGGACCGCCCGGGACCGCCCGGGACCGCGCTGGAACGCCCGGGACCGCCCGGGGCCGCCCGGGACCGCCCGGACCGCCCGGGACCGTCCGGACCGTCCGTGACCGCCCGGGACCGCACGGGACCGCCCAGGACCGCCCCGGACCGCCCGGGACCGCCCCGGACCGCCCGGACCGCCCCGGACCGCCCGGGACCCCCCCCGGACCGCCCGGGACCGCCCCAGACCGCCCGGACTGCCCGGGACCGCCCCGGACCGACGGGACCGCTCGGGACCGCCCGGGACCGCCCTGGAACGCCCGGGACCGCCCAGGGACCGCCCGGACCGCCCCGGACCGCCCGGGACCGCCCGGGACCGCCCGGGACCGCCCGGCACCGCCCAGGACCGCCCGGGACCGCCCGGGACCGCCCGGGACCGCCCCGGACCGCCGAGGACCGCCCGGACCGCCCGGGACCACCCGGACTGCTCGGGACCGCCCGGGACCGGCCGGGACCGCCCGGGACCGCCCGTGGACCGCCCGGGACCGCCGGGACCGCCCAGGACCGCCCGGGACCGCCCCGGGACCGCCCGGGACCGCCCGGGACCGCCCTGGAACGCCCGGGACCGCCCGGGACCGCCCGGGACCGCCTGGGACCGCCCGGGACCGTCCCGACCGTCCGGGACCGCCCGGGACCGCACGGGACCGCCCGGGCCCGCCCCGGACCGCCCGGGACCGCACCGGATTGCCCGGGACCGCCCCGGACCGCCCGGGACCGCCCCGGACCGCCCGGGACCGCCCCGGACCGCCCGGGACTGCCCCGGACCGTCCGGGACCGCCCCGGACCGCCCCGGACCGCCCGGGACCGCCCGGGACCGCCCGGGACCGCCCGGGACCGCCCGGGACCGCCTGGGACCGCCCGGGGACCGCCCGGACCGCCCGGGACCGCCCGGGACCGCCCCGGACCGCCCGGGACCGCCCGGGACCGCCCCGGACCGCCACGGACCGCCCAGTACCGCCCGGGAACCGCCCGGGACCGCCCGGGACCGCCGGGACCGCCCCGGACCGCCCGGACCGCCCCGGGACCGCCCGGGACCACCCCGGACTGCTCGGGACCACCCGGGACCGGCCGGGACCGCCCGGGACCGCCCGTGACCGCCCGGGACCGCCCGGGACCGCCCAGGACCGCCCGGGACCGCCCGGGACCGCCCGGGACCGCCCGGGACCACCCTGGAACGCCCGGGACCGCCCGGGACCGCCCGGGACCGCCTGGGACCGCCCGGGACCGTCCCGACCGTCCAGGACCGCCCGGGACCGCACGGGACCGCCCGGGACCGCCCCGGACCGCCCGGGACCGCCCCGGATTGCCCGGGACCGCCCGGACCGCCCGGGACCGCCCCGGACCGCCCGGGACCGCCCCGGACCGCCCGGGACTGCCCCGGACCGCCCGGGACCGCCCGGACCGCCCGGGACCGCCCGGGACCACCTGGGACCGCCCGGGGACCGCCCGGGCCCCGCCCGGGACCCGCCTGGGACCGCCCGGGACCGCCCGGGAACCGCCCGGGACCGGCCTGGGACCGCCCGGGAC